>NC_056746.1:1467744788-1467829788 GCF_019279795.1 Protopterus annectens | reverse complement strand
AATGTGTAATACATGTTCAAGGATATCCATAAGTAATTAATGCATGTACTGTAAAATTACTGACATTGTTTGAGTCATTACAGGAAAATATACAGAGTAGCACAATGAAAGACAAATGATTTGACTATGTTTCTGCATGATTTAATAGAAATGTGTTAATTGGTAATATAGCAATAACTGCTAATATTGCAGTGCACAGAGCAATACTCCAGAGAATTATCCACTTCTTTGTCTTCTGCTCCCTTGTACTGTGCATAAGCTGTTACTTCTAATTAGCCACTAGCCTATATTCTCTTGTGCCTTACTCAAAGTGCCATATACATTATCTGTCCATAAAGCGTTGAAATCTGTCATTGTTTGTTTCCACATCTTCCTGAATGGTACTGTTTCATGAATATTTACTCCTTAATTGTGATAGAATCAACACTAAAATAGACTCAAGCCATGAACAAATCTTAACTGACAACCTAGAAATTGTTTAAAACCTGACCTGCAACCTTGAAATTGTTTCCACTTAATTTGTAGGAGGTTATCCCCACATTACTTAAATCCCATTACAAATTCCAGGTGGTAGCATTCATTGACACAAATTTCTTCAATTCTACATTGATTCTGCTTGATCCCTATACCCACACTGCAACCAAAATTTGGATTGCCTTATAGATTGCCTTATAGATTACTCCCCCACCTCTTCACCAGGTGTCTTTGGTATTCTGATTCTGTCACTTTCTCTACACATTAATCAATCGACCAACACCTTTTTCTAGGGGAATTAAACCTAAACATTTGTGGTCTTGCAGGAGGCAATCTCCATGGTTCTAACACTATGAATGATCCCACTAGTCCCATCCCACACTTTTCTGACAATTCACTCCTTCATGTAGTTATCATAATAGCAACAGCAAAAAGTCATAGTCTGACTGTACTAATACCTAACCCTAATCTCAGTGGCAATCACTGCACAGTCGCTTTGCCCTTGATTACCAAACCTAACCCCCCCACTCCTTCATATACAAATCTTTTAACTGCATCCATGCTCTTCATTCCAGACTATTAGCATTTGATTGTCCCAAATTTTACTTCTCACAATTCATCTTGCTCCTTTTTACCTAATGCTTTGTTCACCTTAATAAGTAAATATTTGTTGGCCGTCGTCTTCTTCTTCAAAAAAAAAATCATATTTTTACTGGATGTCCAACAATAATCTTAAGCTGATGAAAGACAGAGACACAGCTGGTCTGTCTGGAGACGAAAACTAAAACCTTCCTTTGACATACTGACAGACAGACAGACTAGGCTGTCTAGAAAAGAGAACTAGCACCTTCATTTTACAGATAGACAAACAGCCTGGGCTGTTTGGAGAACAGAACCAATACATTAATTTGGCAGAGGGACAGCATGAACTGTCTGGAAATCAGAAATAATACCTTCATTTAAATATATATTTCCAACAGAAATTAAAACACAAAGTTTATTACAAGACAAAAGTTCAACTATTGCCATGAAAATAAATATAAGTACTCTCAAATCTGGTAAAGCTTTGGACAGAAATTCACAAGTTTCTCAGCAGGTCCAAAACCATTCTAAGTAACAGTGTCTCATTTGTAATACGTCATCACCCCAGCTGCACTTCAGCCACCACGCCCTCCCACTGTCCATCTGTCCCTATGTCCCTCTGTCTTCTACATGCCCCTTTTCTGTATCATATCTCTGTTAAAGAGGCTGACAATGTATTCAACTCTTCTGCAGTCCCTGCGAATACAGTTGCCAGATTAGCCTTACTTGCCTCTTGGGTACATCACTGTGACCTTTTATATCACCTAAATTGGTTAACCGTTAGTGAAAAGAGCACTTATCTTCTCAGCACCCTGCTATATAAAATTCTAGAAAAAGGATACTACTCCCTTCTAAAAAGAAAAATCCCAATTAGGGAACAGTCTTGCTCCCTAAGGATTAGCAAGATTACTTAATTTGACTTAGCTGTCCCGCATTTGACACAGTCATTGGAGGAAGGGCCTTCTCAAGAACAGACCTAGCTCTCTGGAGCAAACTCCCATTTGAAACAAGACATCAGGTTACTCTGACCAGGTTCAAGAAGTCTCTGAGCACTTCTTCAAGAAAGTAGCCTGTAAATGGTTAAAAATGGCTTAAATATTTCTCCATTTCCTTTGAACTCTTTGTACTCCTTTGATCTCTTCTTTTTCTCCTTAGGCCAGTCTCTGTAATTCTCTTTTATGTTCTGACTTCCATTATGGTGAGATAGGTGCTGAGGTTTATGTTTGGATATGGAAATCCAACTTAAACCTTTTTAGTTGCAAATCCATGTATACAGGGTATAGTGCAACTGGAAACATCTAATGTAAAAATTCATCTGTAAAATAGCCTTCTAAATTTATTGAAAATGTGTAAGTTTAACCCTCTGTAATATTTGTATTGTATAACTTAAGTTTGTTTTCACTGTTGTTGCCTCTGTGCCCAGGTTGTGGCTGCAAAAGGTCTCTAAACTAGTCTACCTACCCAGTTACAAAACAGTAAATAAATAAATAAATAAAAAATAAATAAATATTAGAGTCACCTTCCAGTCATTGTTTCCCTGGGGCTGACTCCTTCTTTCCTTGGTTTATGACAGATCAAAAAGCTTACATTGTTCACTAGGTTCACGTTCTTTATAAAGTATCCCTTAATTAGAGCAGCTTTCTTATACAAAGGACAATGCTTTTAATGTACCAGTACTGAAAACAAAGTCACCCAGATGATCTGATGAATTTACATTCATCTCTTCTCTCTTCCTTCAACAAAATAATTGAAAGAATTACCTGTAATTAAACACTTTATTGCCTTTTCAAATGCAACACCCTTTTCTTTTAGAAACTAGCATGGTTATACCCCACCCAAGGTATAAGCGCACTCACTGCACCATTAGTTCTTTTACAGTCTCTGTACCCCCTGCATGCATCTGCACATATGCAGGTGTCCTCTTCGTGGATCACTAGTCTAGCCCGACCTACTAACTGTCTCCACTCTCATTCAGCCCCTCTGCAGTCAATTGGATAAGCAGTCATCTTTCATACTTAATTTTGTTTTTAAAACTATAGTCTGTCATCTTAAGTATCTTGTTTTTATAGTAGTACCATAAAGGTAAGTTCTCTGTCTGCTTCACTTTTCTATCTTCATCAGTTCTCTCCTTCCTGAATTATAGCTATAAAATTCTGTCCTTTACTCTTCAGGTGATGTGATGTTAGCTGTTCCTTAGAAGCTGATCTCTAGAAAGATCTCACAGCTCTCACTCATTGGTTGTTTCTATGAAAATATTGCTCAATTGTAATAAAACCAGTGTTATGATCACTGGCACTAGTACCATGCTAACCTCCATTAGTATCGCTTCCCTTTTCCTCAGCTATCAAAACAATCAAAACAAAAATATTTCTTTATACTATTCTCTGGGTTTGTTGCTGGAGCCCCTCTCTGTCTGTCTCTCTCTATAATCATCCATGTCGCACACCTCAACAACAAGATCAACCTCTTGCTTTTTTCAAAAACATATAAGCAATTAGAAAGCATATCTTTCACACTAAGATTAAATATTATTCACCCTCCTCCCGTACTCTGCCAATCCATCAGAGTCCTACAAATCCATATTAACCATATCTGTAAATTTAATCTACTGTAGTCTTCTTTCATATCAAACAGCACAGATGTTAATCCCCTTAACTCATATTAACAAAATTATTATGCAAAACTAGTCTCCTCAACTAGCCTCTAAACTTATTTTGAAAAGCAAACCATGTAATCTTCAAACACAAACCAGCTCCCTTTGTCTATTGACAAACAAATTTCTTGTCTGCTAGTCATTGGGATTTCCGTGTTCATTTCCCTAAACTCCAGGATGAAATGCTCAGGAGCTAAGAAACCAATAATTAATTCTTGTGTAGACTAAAAGTTGTACTAAAAGACATTTCTTTGTGCTTCTGTTTCACAAAATACATAACTTAAGATCACTTTCTGTCTAACCAACCCGATCCTATCATCTTTGTCACTTTAATCTAATTCCATTCAAAACAATTATTATTGCCCATCCCAATGGTCACCCATCTCTAAGTGCAAACATCTCTTGATGCATTATTCCTTCTTTTACTTCTCCCCCCCCCCACTTAAATGGATACATTTTGCCATCATTGTCATCAGCCCCCTTTTTCTCATTGTACATGGGGTTGGGGTGTTACATTAGCATTAGTCAATACTTTAAGAACCTTCAGGGTTACTTATATCATTTGCTATGGTTTGAATGCAATACATTGACATTGCTCTGATCTGTTGTCTTACAAGCAATTTTCTTTTGCTATCATTTAGCTCTCCATAGATGACTGTTAGCTGCCACCAGTTTACCTCTTCACTCACAGGGCCTACTAGACCAATATAAACATCCAGGGTCAGTGACAAGACTGAGAACCACGGTGCAGCATCATAATGTTGCCATGGAATGTTGTACAGTATTTCCCCAACTCATGGACATACCCAATAACACACTGTGGGTGAGACAAGTATGCAGGTCAGTGCTGAACTCCCTCTCATTTTCTCAAAAGACCGCCCCAGCCACACTCCCATAATACCTCATGGTTGTTTTCCTGGTCTCCATCAGGGGCATGAAATGTGATGGTATGAACTGCGCATGTGCCCTTGCCTCTTCCTTTAGCATGTGCACCCCCATTCCCTCATGGGGTACCAAGCTGCTAATCAAACCAGGGTCATCCGGACCATAGATAAAGCTGTATCCCTCTATAACACTACACTGACTATTGCACTGGCATTCAGTTTTGTTTCCAGCTTGAAGAGTTTATATTTTTACTGGCACCTTCATTAATATTGTTTGTCAACATCCTTCACAGATGTGCTACTGTATATATGCTGTATGTATATTTACATGAGAAAACATATAATCATATCAGAATGTCTGCAAACCTTACAGCTTCCCTCATGTAGTGTTCATTTGTTGCATATGTTCCCTGTGTACATTCCTGTGTAATCATGCCATAGTGTCTCCAAACGAGTAACCTAAATTGCACTATAAGGACATGTGGCAGCCTGACCTCACTGCTCTCTTCATTAGTACGAATACCTAGTATTCTCTTGTCTCAGATAAGTATGTCTGGAAATGGGAAGTGAAGGAAGCTCTCACAATATATGAAGCTACCTTGGCAAAGGCAGCGTAGGAAAAGAGCACCCTCAGGAAGATCCATATCTGTGATATCAGACCGACATCTGCCCACTGCTGCTCAGACTGTAGAAGAGACAGCCACTTTCTGCTTGGATTGCACAGCCACAGAAGACACTGCTTGAATTAGTCCAACTGAGGCAGAAACCCATGATCTCTCAGGATAAAAGGATGCCCACTAGTATGAGGGGTTCACTGACTTTAACCAACTTATTATGTGTTCGAGACATGGATGCCAAGAAATTCACCTCGAGAGCAAAACTCACTATTTCTGTTATCTGCAAATGGGCATACTTTACATTTGGTATACTTTGGCTAGGTGGAGAGAGGTCATTTGAATGTTTATGTAAAGTTCTGTTCACTAACACGGAGGAATTTTCCTTTGCTCTTTTTTCTTTCTTCTTTTCTGTCTCATGCCTGTAGCAGATATGTTGGTCAAATGTTTGCACACTGCATCTTACTATGTACATTAACTCGTTTTGCTTTAATTCTTTAAATATAACTCATGCTTTTATGTATGTTACTTCTGTATATTTATTTTGTTTACCCGTGTTGTACTCTGCTCCCAGGCTGGGACTGCAATTGGCCAGTTTTGATAATTACTGTACCCTGGAAATTAAACAAAAATAAAGCTCCAGCAGCCTCATTGTTAGATATAATATTCCATGATTGCAGTGACACTTCTTTTGCTCTGTATCACCATTTTTTGCAATTGCTAACTTCATTCAAAAACAATATTCTGTTAAATATATACATATGTATTGATCAATCCTTTGCCCTTTACCCTGTAGACACTAAACAATGTTACTTATTACATCACTGAATTAAGGCACTAGTAGTAGTGAAGGCTCCAGTAAAGTTTACTAGGCCGCATTTTTTGAAGGGAATAGTTAATTTGTTATAACATACTTCATGTCTGACTTAGTGTGAAGGACTTAACTTTGTTTATTTAAGAAAGGGTAAATGATTAAAACAATCTAAGAAAGCCCTAAGTAAAAGTCACTAAGTGGACTCTCTCCTGTTCACTCCTTCACTCATTGATTTCTATATAATTAATCTAACCATACTTTTCCATTAAATCTGATGTTATTCTGTCTCATTTTTTCCAGTAGTCACTAGAAATTCAGCCCTCCATTTTTTCTACCATTTTCCTTAGCATGGTAGGTATATTATTTTTTGCTGACCCATATTGTCTTGAAGAGCCCAGGAATACCGACGGACAGCCAGTACTTCATTGCATCAAACCTGTGCCATAAACACTTGCGATGGATACAGAAAATGCATGCATTATATAAAGCTTACCCTGCATTCAAGTCTGTTAGCCATTTTATTTATAAAATACATGTTAAGGCAGCTCCAGAATAACCTAAGCAGTACCAGTGCTTTGTGTTGAACTAAGGCCAGTTGTTGTCTTATGTCTAGCTTATTCACTTTACATTACTCCAACAAGCTCCAAATATTTCCATTTTCTTCATACAAATTTGAATGCACATTGATCTTTGTAAAGGTTTTTCCATGAAGTTATTCACATTGAAGAAGATCCCATGGTTCATAAATTTCTGGGTCAGTGTAACTGAGCAATTGGTACTTTGTGTGTGCATGTGAAGTGTGAATTAATTAATTCATTATCACCAAGCACAGTACGTTTGGTCTTGTGGAAGTATGTTAGAGGTGATCCATCAACAAGTCCCACACAGAAAGCGCCAGGGTTGGGGTGGCAAGAAACATTGTCTGGTATCAGCATTCACTATGATTGTTTCCATTCAGTTTGATACCATCCCCCCAGATAAATTCAAACAAAGATATATGAAATAACTGTCCTTCTTTTGCTTGACATTAAAATTGATGCATGTACTAGGTAACATACGTATATAGTAATGCCCAGATTTTTTTTCACATTATTCATTAAATTTAGTATAATGATTTCATAATATGACTTGAAGAACCATTCAAATTGCACATCTTTTTCCAAGATTCAAAGCTTATTAAGGACATCCTAAAGACAAATATTTAAAAATATGTATATGGTGACACATACACACGCAGAACTAGCTTTGCACTGCCACCTGTGGACATTTTAACAGGTCTAGAAATGACTGTGATAACTTTAAGATTATAAAAGTGGTGACACATATGCTGTTAAACGTTTTAACTACCAAAGCTATTTGTTAGAAAGCTGTGAGAGCAGGGTTATCTTAATGTCACAGTAGTTTGTGAGAGTCAGAAATACTGTGTATATGAGTGGCATTTTATATAATTAAAGCGTTGTTACCACTGAAGACGAGTGATCATATTCATTTAATGACAATTTAATCACAGTTTCATAATGAAATATGGACTAGTAAGTACATCAATAATAATAATAATAATA
Source organism: Protopterus annectens (assembly GCF_019279795.1). Taxonomy (NCBI): domain Eukaryota; kingdom Metazoa; phylum Chordata; order Ceratodontiformes; family Protopteridae; genus Protopterus; species Protopterus annectens. The sequence goes on along the minus strand of NC_056746.1, from coordinate 1,467,822,205 downwards.
ACCTGGTTAACAAATAGCTATAGTAGTAACAGCTATTTTTAAACAAGGTGGCCCATTGTACACACAGCCCTTTTTCAAGGGCTACCTGGGAGCAGTGTTTTGTTGATTGCCTTGCTAGTGTCACATAGTAGCTAAAGGAGTCAAGCCCTGCATCATAGGAACTAAAGCTTGTAACCTTCACCACTGCACCAAATGACATACATCTATACATAGTGCATTTGTCATTTGGAAGGTGGCTGAAAAAAAGTATTAAATTATATAAGCACAAATGGCCAACTCAATAGCACTATAAGTTTAGAAAACAAAACAAAACAAAATAAAAATCACTGAATGCCAAAGATAAGTGCTTATCATATAATAGATTACTGTGTGTACCAATGGAAGTGGACTAAATACTATTACACTGAAATCAGTGCCTAAAATAAATATTTTAAAGAAAAATATCAATATTTATAACAGAAACCCTTCTTGGACTTTCCTTCTGGCATCTATTTACAGCTGGATAGTAGTGAAAGTATACACTGCAGCATAAAGTTTCCCGGTCTTATCAATCATTACCAGAGGGAAAGTGTTGCTGCACAGATAAGTAAAAAGTACCTTCATCAGTCAGTGATGATAAAAAGGGGAAAACCCCTATCCCTGGAGGGCAGCTATTAACTAACTTTTTATATAAGGTTTAGGAGTACATGTCTATCCATCTATATGATGCATGTGGAGAGATTTCCCTCCTACAAAATACTACATTTTGTATTACTGTGAGAATTCATGCAAAGCCATGTAATAACAGTATTCACTAAATGGCTGAAACGTGCATGCAGTGATATTCCCATATTATCTTTTGAGACAGGAAAAAAATATGAAAAAAAGAGGTATTCAAGTTTATTTATTTATTTATTTATTTTAACTTGAGAAAACATCACACTAATTTGCATTGTTCATTTCACTGGCAAGGAATGGAATGTTTCTATATGGGTGGTCAATATGTCTTATTTGCCTTTGTTTGCAACTGTTTAGTGAGTAAAAACTATTGAGTTGTACATATTGGTTGCCATGATCTTTAAATGTTTGCAGGCAACATAGTCTGTTGAAGACTGTTGCCAACCTTCACAAATGAAGTGGAGTGGTATTGGCAGGTTGTTTGAAATTATACACCAGCTTCCACAATACCCCCTTACCCTTCCACATATAGACACCCTTCATCCCATACTCACTCCATATTTATAGAATGCTTGCTTCTCTACAGCATATATTTTCAGTACTGAATATATATCCTGCCTGACAAAGTACAGAAAGTACAATTTCACCAATATACTTTTAACGAAATAAAAGCCTGAAAAACCTGCCAGAATGTTTTATTATTTAAATTTTAGTACAGCTCATTGCAAAAATAATGACTATGTATGTTCTATATGTTAAATTATTGACCGTGCCCTTGGCTGAATGTTTTTCATGATGCAGATACCCTCCTATAATACAGAGTAATTAACACTTCATTACAGATAAGAACTTGTTTGCATGGTGATGCTGCCTTACGGTCTGTATGTCAGACAGCTGCCACGTACTTGGAAGAGCTGTTCCTGAAGCAAGAGTGTACTTTCAATTATTTTCCCATTATCTCCTTAATCAAAATTTCTCATTAGACCTCCTTGGGTTTATAAGATTGTAACTTTTGTTTTATAGAAGGAGGTCCTTTTATATTAATACTTAGAACAAGTAAACTCTCAGATGCTTTATATACTACATTTCTAATCAATACATTGTACAGCATAGCTTTTAATCTGTTGCTGTTCCATGAACCGTGATTATCCAAGGATTTGTTACATAAAATTTAATTATATGAGCATTGATAAAATAGATTCTAGGATGCCTACTGCTTTATTTCATCAGTTTACTAATCTCTCTCATATCTATGTAAAATCTGTTTTCCTTTGAACTGGTTTAGGAAATCATTGTTTAAACATTTATTGCTCTGCTAAAATGAGCTTTGCTTTTGCCACTGCAAGATTAAGATATATTTTTTCAATTTTCTTTATATACCACTTTTTGAAACAGCTAATATAAATAGATAAAACAACAACTATAAGCAAACTCATTTATTGCACCCTACAGTGTTTCAATGGTCTCTTTTGCTCGTACACAAAATATTAAACAGGTACCTTACTAAAATTGTCTTGTGTTTGCAAACATTACTACTTCCATTAAATGAACTATAGTGCACATAATCATGTGGGGAAAAAACCCGACAAGTGTGATATTGCAGATAATATTGAGTTATTATAGTCAGGGTAATGCCACTCTTATTTACCATTCTAAAGTTTTTTCATTCTTTTTTGTTGTCAAAATATTAAAGTTTCTTAACTGTCTTGTTTAACTGTCATTAGTAAGTGTGTCCTTTCCAGCTGATTACATCTGATTCTGTATGTTAAAAACTTCTTATAATCCAAATTGGTGTAATAAGGATAAAATATTTCTAGCCTGAGATTCATATTTTCAGGCAAAAGTTGTGACACAACCTTTGACTAGCAGTGTTATTTCCACTTTTTAATATATGTATATGATGCATAAACTTTAGAACAGAATTAGACATTTCTTTATCTGTTATACTATTTTAGCTATGCGGTCACTACTGAGCAGAATGCATTTAGAGAGAAGACCCACTGAATCATTAGTAAGAAAATATTCATACAGTCTGTCAGCTTTATTAATAATAATACCAGTGTTTTGCTTTTGAAATGAGGTGCTAGTTAGACTTTCAAAATTTCCAAAGGGATTTAATTTCTGGCTGTACGCATTAGAGTTTGATATTTGAATGTGAGGTCGTGATCGAGAATTATCCCCCGAATCTTAATATTTTTGATTATACTATCTATCTATCTATCTATCTATCTATCTATCTATCTATCTATCTATCTATCTCTTTTCTTTAGTAGTAATTCACACCCCATAAACCTGGTTAAGATTTGCAGGAATCCCTTCTGCATTTCTTTTTGCACCATCAACCTCTCTTCTGGTAAGCAAATTATTATGACATTACTGACATACTCTACTGCATCCATGGCGTCAAAGACTTTCCCAGGGCCATTTGCAAGTAACAACAGAATTAAAAGAAAGACAGACTTCATTAATGCACATTTGCTGAAGAAGTATTACTGTCCCATATCATATATCTATCTATATATATATATATATATATATATATATATATATATATATATATATATATATATATATATATATATATATATATATGTGTGTGACAGTTAGAAGGTTGAAGTGGGTTCAGTCGAAGTCTGGAGGGCGAACGGTCACAAAGTCGAACCCGACATTGTTGAAGTATGAATCTCTTTGTTTGAATTTATCTGGGGGGATGGTATCTCCCCATCTTGACCCATGTTAAAGCCCGTTATGAGGTTTATGGCAAGTCATATTTCGACAATGTTAGAATTCGACTGTAGGTTTCATGGAAGTGGGGCTATAATCCCATCATTAGATGGGGTCAGGTTCGACCTTCTTATGGTGAACTTATATAGATATATATATATATATATATATATATATATATATATATATATATAGATATATATATATATATATATATATATATATATATATATATATATATATATATAATTCTTTGTGATGGTCCGTAGGATTATACTAAACAAGTGTGGTTCATCACCCATTGCTAGCTTAGCCAATTATGTCACTGAAAAACTCTTGAACATGAGCCAATAATTCAGCAGGTGATGGCAGGAGTTATGTTAGCGATACTGACAAAATATTTTCATCTGGCCTTATAGGGAAAGGTTAAAGAAAAGGGAGCAAAAGATACATATTTCAGAACTTGGAAGGATTGACATGTGATATTGTTTGGTTAGCCATAATTAGATGTTTGTAGCTACTGATTCCAGAGATGAATTTACAGAATCCCATCGATTTTATATGCAGTTTCTGTTGGTGTTTGAATAGTCTAATGAAACATTCTTTGAAATGTGAAAGCGCTTACTGGTTTGAAACGTTTCTTTGTTTTTACAAGTGTATTTTATTTTCTTTCTGAGAAATAAAAGGTCAGCTTCTTATTGCCGTGGTGTGTCTCAGTGAGTTTCATCAATTGAAGTTTGAATATTGCTGAGTTTTTTACTAGCTAAGGTGTAGGAGAACCTTGCTTCATAGGCACGAGAGATGCTGCTGATACATTTATATCCAAACTAGGAATCATTGATGTCTTGCAGTAGAACTAGGTCTTTTGCAACAGGTATTAAGGCAGGAGTTTTTCCTATCATAGAGAGAAAAAAAGTCAGACAGCTTCACATAGTTCAGAAGGCACATAAGTCCAGATGGCCTCATAGGAGTCTAGAGGCCACAGTAAAGGAAAGGAGTGTTATTCTGTCCATATAGAAGTAGTACTTTAAGCCTTAAATTCTTTTGATAGTAAAACCCCAGAGTCTTTCTGGTTAAGAGAGGTGTTTAGAGCTATACCTGCCTAATGATGCATTATATTCTGTGATGGAATGAATGATGGCAGAATAAAAAGGAATTAGGGTGGACTTGGAGCTCTGGGAACTCCTGGCAGATGAAAGGATAGAGATAGAAGGATATTCTAACAAAACTGGAGATATGCTGATTTAAGGATAGCTCACTGTATGTGCAGATTTCTGTATCCCAGAACATCATGTCAATTTTAAGGGGAGTCCCTCTTATGTGGTACTGCACAGACATAGTAGCTTAACTAAAGGTGGTTGTACTGCATTGCTTTGCATTTAGGGTGAGACCATGATTAGATGGGATCAAGGTCTTGATAGGGTATTCATGAATGTACCATGGAGTTCAGGATGATTCTTATCCAGCAGTGATCTGTAAATTTAAATAACCAAATGTTATTAGCATTTGCCTATAGTTAAGAAAAATAAATTCCAAAGAGGAGAAGGCCTAGGATAGAAGCATAATGGATGCCAGTAGATGCATGCTGCTTTCTACAGTGGTTCCCAGTTATTCTGATTAAGTGTGCTCTATTTGATAGCAAGTTAGTAATTCTGTGGACTACTTAATGTCTAGTTGGGTTAGCTTCTTATATTTTGTTAAGACTTGACAAGAGGTATGAATGGGAAGTACTTCATGTGGGGCTTCAGCATTTTTAAAGCATAATCTACCCTTAACAGTCTAACTGTGAAGGGTCTAGAGTCTACAGATCTGGCATCTTATCGATTAGTTGCGTAAGAATGGATCCTATGCCTTTGCAGATAAGGCTATTAAGACTGATGGGCCGATCTTACTTGGGTCAGTGGGAGGAACTGCCCTTATTTTGAAGAGGGATGACTATAGCTTTTCTCCATTCTTCATACATGGTGAAGCGACCTTTTCTGAAAATGTTTTAGAGAGGTTTGGCTAGAAAATGCTTTAAGCTTACCACTAAGCAGCCAGAAATGTTTTCTGGCCACATGGATGTATTTTGTTTTGTTTTGTTTTAGAAAGAGAGAGAGAGAGAGAGAGAGAAAGAGAGAAAGAGAAAGATAATTGGCACTTGGTCAGCACTGATGATGGTGGGGGTTCAGACTGAGCTGGTATAGGGGAGACTGTAGGGCTGGAAGGTGGAATGAATTTATTAGCCTTGATGTTAGCTATGGATGCTGGGTCTGTGTGGCTAGTGCTGTTTAAAATGAGTTCTAAGTACACTAGAATGTTATTGTGAATTATATGTGCATAGCCAAAAAAGCAGGTTATTTTTAGCAATTTATTTGTTTTTATTTTATGTATATGTTGAATGAATAAGCCATCTGGGAACACATGTCCATATTTATGGACAGCCCATGAGCACTGGGTGGTTAAGTGACTTCTTCCGAGTCACACAGGAGGTGAATGGATGTGGAAGGAATGAAACTATATGCCCCTGATCACAGAAAGCAGCTTGTAATCAACTGAGAGCTTTAACCTCTGAGGTAACTGTCAGACAGTTACAAATAGCTGCATTGGTGGTTCTAGCTGTCTTATGCCTGTAGGCAGCTTTGGTGCTTCTCATAGTATTTGTGAGTTTCTTATCAGTTTGGTGTCTAATTATCTTTGAGCTGCTTTAAGCTGGATGCCTGAATCCCTTTACTGGATGTTGTAGTAGAAAAGAATAAATATGTGTCAAAAAGCACTGATATGTTGAAAAACATTCTCCCAACATCCTTTGCACCGTAAAGGTAATGTAGAATTTTTGTCTGGTAATCTTTCTAGGGCAGTATTAACTTACAAGTATATTTCAAATCCATGTTGATAGATTGCTAATAAGAATAACTGTTATACACATTCATAAGTCATTAGCTACATATATTCTGCACCTTAGCTAAAGGCCATCAAAGGGCAATGCCTATATTTTACATCACAGTAAGGTGTCACCCTTTCCTAATGATTAACACAAGGTGCTTTCTGTTAGGAGGAACACCTTCCCTTGACAAATAGTTTAAGGGATGTGCCATGAGACTGACATGACATTGTAGTTCTGTTATTACATTATTATAACATCCTTGGGTTTTTTAAACATTGATGCTGATGATGATTGACAGGTTTTCCCTTGTAGTTTGGCATAGAGGTTTAAGATTATGGCATCCATGCCTGTAGCTTGCAGCAGTCCTAGGTTTGGTTCCATCTTGTGACATCTAAAATAAAGAGAGATGTACCTGCATGATGTTTCTGACCAGCCTTGTCTACTCATTAGCAGAAGTAGGGCAGCATGTACTGATTACAGAATCAAGAAAAAAGCAAGACAGTTTGTTATCGGCTCTATATCACAAAATCAAACTTCCAAAATGTCGAACACCATAAGTTCGAACTTGGTAGATCAAATTCAGATAACATCAAAACTTCAAAACATCAATTTTTTTCCAAGGGAAAAAATTGGCTGTTCCAAAAAACACAGACATAACACAATCACACCAAACACCTTCAAAACCTACTGGAAATGAATAAAAATATAAAAAAAAAAAAAAAAAAAACCTACACTAAACCTAACACACACCGCTATCTATGCACTATCCTTTACCCAGCCCTAACCGTAAAGTCCGTCACTACCGCACACTTACCTGACCCACGCCCTAACCCTAAAGTCCATCACTATCGCACACTTACCTAACCCGTGCCCTAACCCTAAAGTCCGTCACTATCGCACACTTACCTGACCCGCGCCCTAACCCTAAAGTCCGTCACTACCCGTTCATACACTTACCTTGACCTGATCTGAAAATGCAGAAGCCGTAGAAATGGCCAACCAAATTCCTTCCCTGGGAAAGAATTCGGGTATTCACAGCTTCGACATTCTCACCTTTTGAACTACCAAGTTCGGCCTCCTGGTATTCTGCATTCTTAATGTTTGATTTCTCGATAGGAACCCGTGTTATCACATGGTTATGGTGCTTACTGTTTGACCCTGAGGAACTTTCTTAACCATAGAGTTTTTCTGAGTGAAGCCTGAAATGGTTCCATGTGAAACAGTACTCTGTGCTGGTCACTTGGAAAGACATGCACTTGTGGGTTTACCTGATATATAAATAAATAACTGGTCAAAATTTCCCTTAAATTTATTATTGAATAAGCTACTGATGCCAGTACAGAAGTGTTTGACATTAGATAGCTTGGCATTCCGTATTTCTGTAAATTATTGTTTCATTTCCATCCTGACCTCCTTAATTTGTAAAGTCCCTTGGGTAATGTGTTATCTAAACCGAGGCTCTTCCTTTTTCTCAATAATGCTTAATTAGGACATGACAGTTTAGAATTATGAGGAAACCATCCACTAATTACTGTGTATTTTCATCTAATGTTGACAAATAGAGTATGTTGGACTGATTTGTATTTTAATAGGCTTATATAATTCTTTTAATAAGACAGAAGTTTCAGGGTTGGATTTTCAGTTTTGGTCACTGCCTGTTATTAGCTAGCTGTACAACACTCAGCAGACTGCTTAGTATTTACCTATGAACTTTGGAATTGTAGAAAACCTGGATATTACACATGGTCAGTGGCTTAGCAGATGCACAAACTGGGAAGAAAGTACATGGTTGTTGACATAATGCCACCCATTCCAGTTACGTTAAGAACATGGGTTTATATCTACTCTTGTTTGCTCTAATTATTAATTGTTTCAAGGGGAGATGCAAGTGATATATGATGATAGTTGTTGTTAAGTTAAGTTAATCACCCCCTTAGTTATTCCATGCCTTATACTAACAGAAAAATGCTGTGCAATGCTGTCAACTAGTGTTGTGACATGACCAGGCTGCTGGTAGGTAAAGTAACCTCTGAACTGTTTGCCTTGAGCAAGTTTTCTGTGAACAATTATTTGTTATCCCGAATGTTTGAGAAATGTGCTGATGTCCTTATTGTATTTCATGAGCACAGTACAAAAAAGTAAAGGTATCTATTCTTTGATTTATTTTAGTACATTTTTTTTAAATGAGGCACAAATGCCTCCATACATTACATTTTCCCACTTCTTTTGCTTTGCTACCCCTTGATTTATTATATTGTAGATTGCTAATACTACATCAAAAACATATGTTTGAACAATACATGCCAGTAGTTCTGTGTTCAAGACCAACAGTAGTCTTTATAAGAATGTTGCGCTTACAGAAAAGCTTCTACTACAAGCTCTTGAGTATGAAGCACTCAAAGACCAGGGACTCAAACCCAGAGACATGAGGGTCTCATAGCTCATGTAAGCTGCTTTTTGAGCTCAGTCTGAAGTATGAGGTGGGAATGCAACTGCAGAGGGAGTTGGATGAGGTGGGATGGGTGGGTGTGTTGATTAGTGCAGTTATAGGAAAGGAGATTTAGGTATAAGGAGATGGAATGGAGTTTGTGTTATGGAGCAGGAAGGGAGTCTTGAGTTTAGGGAGCAGGTGGGGTGTTTTAGGGTTAGAAAGCAACTAGATCATTTATATTTAGGGAGGAAATGGGAGTTTTTAAGATAAGGGTTTCAGGATTTGGGCTAGGAACTGGGTGGGAGTTTATAGTTAGTTAGAACTTTGGTAGGACTATACAATTTTATAAGATAGGGTACTAGGATGGCTAAGTAGTTATGCCAGATTAGGCAAGTAGGAGTTAGAGCACTTGCCTCTTTAGAGCAAATGTTGCAAGGTACTAGCAAGTGACCTCCTTGTAGCAGACCTCACAGAAAATACCACTTAAAAGATGGATCATTATACAAAATATTTGGTCAGCTACTACAGTAACCATCCTTTTAGATGCATAAAGTAGGCCATTCTTACTAAAACCTCAGATTGTGCAGGAAAAGTTCATGTCATTATTAAATGAAAAATAATTATTTTAATCTTATAACCAACATAAGCAATGGTTGTTTATACTATTTATATGATATTATGTTGATCTAAATGCAGTATAAAAAAGAAAAGTCAGAAAATAATTTTTTTCTTACAAAATATCAAGACATTTTCCATTTTCTGTGACACTCCTCAATGGGACAGTACTGCCTAAATCACTACTCCTCTGCAGAAAGAGATACAAGTGCTTAACCTATCAACAAGGTGCACTGATGCTGTTCCTCTTCCTATCTGCAATAAAGGAAGTGAAAAACAGCACTAATTACATATGTAAAGTTGTGGGCAGCACCAGACAGGGAGAGCTATGTATTTTGCTATGTCATGCAGGCAGAGACAAATTCCTCTGCCAGAGAATGTTAGAAAGTAAGCTTAAAAAAATGAGTGGGTTTTTAATTCCTTTGATTCTAAGGCAAAGAAATGAAAGTTCCATGAAGCACAAGCAATTTCTGGTACCTAAACAATACTGGAACCATATCATAGGGAGAAAAGCAACAAAAGGATTGAGTTAAACTATAGGATAGCGTGAACTTTGACCCATGCCTTACTTGTCCACTTTTTCCAGATGAGTATGTTAATATAAGCAAAACTCAATCACTTTTAGAATAAATCACTAGATTTTACAACGGGTGTTCAGGTTCAAGCAAATAATTAGGTCTTGGTTTGTGATATGTATCTCCTGCTATAGTAGGTAAACTGAGGTACATTTAACAGAACACTATATTAGGGATAATTGCTCATTTGGTCAGAATGTGATATCTGAAAAAGAAAGATTTATTACTGATTGATGTTTCTGAGCTGCTTTATCTAGCCTATAGCAGTTACCAGAAATATTGCAGCATGTATTCATCACAGAAACAACAAATAAAATAAAACAAAGTGTTTGAGATGGTTTGCATAGTTTTTATGATTTAGGCCCTTGATTTTCTTAGTAAGAAAGCATTGTGGTCAGCCTGATGATTGCAGAATACAGTGGAATTATCACATCACTAGACCTGATCACTAGTGTCTGGTGATGTGGAGAGAATTACTTTGAGAGTTATGGGAGCTTATGGAATATTGTTGTTTAGTTGGATGGTGAAATGGAAGGCATTAATCAGTTTGTTAGTGGTTAAAATCAGCAAGCAAGAAGCTCCTTGTAACTATCACATTAACAACACACCCCTGAAATTTGATCCAGTCACAAGGGACTTGGGCACCCATGTAGACAATGAAATGTCCTTTAATCACCACTTTCCCACTGTTGTAAGAAAGTGTTTTTTTTCATTGCACAGCTTATTAGTAAGGGTATGGCATTCTTGTCTAGTCATGTAATCATTAGACTATATTCCGCCATCATCAGCCTGTTCATTCAGTATAACGTACCCTTTGGTATGTACCTGCCCAAACATTTGACAAAACTTGAATGGCCACAGTGCTTTCCTACCAAGAAAATCAAGGACCTAAATCATTAAAACTGTTTCAAAGCCTTGTCCCTCTTCGCAGTGTCACAAATGTACCTGAGAGATTATTTCTACCTGTGCTACAAAGTCTCAGCAGACCCTGTCTTGTCAGACCTACTGCACATTCAGAAGTCTATTTGGGGAATAAACATCTGCTTGAGATCTACATCTGTTTTGCAATATATATAGAACATGTTGGAGGTGTAGGTTTGTATTAAATAAAATATCACTTCTTTGTAATCATCTTCCACATAAAACAAAGTACTTCTCTTATACTATTTAAACATAATCTGGATGAATGAATGAGTATCCACAAATTCACCTCTGGTTTAGCCCCTTTGTCACTCATGGACAGAGCCCACATGTAAGTGTTCCTGTCAGCTCTGGGTTATTTGTACCTAATACATAAAGGCTTAAAACATTTTGGAAATGTATGACTAGGCTTCTGAAGATCCCCACAGATCAATAGCCAAGTAATTACCTTCTTTCTTCCACTAGTTTTGGGAATGAGGCACTGTTGTTAAGAATACTTTAGAAATATACTATACTTATGTAATAATCTTTCTTTTTTTTTTCTTTTCAAACTTGGATTAATATTCATGAATTATATTATTAAGTAGACTATCTTGTATTCCATGCTTGTGAAATGTATGATAAGATGAACAACCAATTTAATTCTGTTTAATACTTACCTGATAGCTAGAAACAAAAGTGAGGGTAGACTCTCAAAGGCCATTTAATCTTATGGGGTGGTTCACATGCTATTTCACAATTAGCATGGTGACTTGCCATACAAATGGTCCCATAGTGTGCAGTATGCAATATGCCATGGCTTGAATTAGTTCTATAAATGGTCCCATAGTGTTTAATATGCAATATGCCATGTCATGAATTAGTTGAACAAATGGTCCCATGGTGTTTAATATGCAATATGCCATGCCATGAATTAGTTCTATAAATGGTCCCATAGTGTTTAATATGCAATATGCCACAACATGAATTTGTTCTATAAATGGCCCCATAGTGTTTAATATGCTATTTGCCATGGCATGAATTAGTTCTATAAATTGTCCCATATTGTTTAATATGTAATATACCACTGAATGAATTAGTTCTATAAATTGTCCCATAGTGTGTAATATGCAATATGCCATGGCATGAATTAGTTTTACAAATGGTCCCACAGTGTTTAATATGCAATATGCCATGCATGAATTAGTTCTGTAAATGGCCCCATAGTGTTTAATATGCAATATGCCATGGCATGAATTTGTTCTGTAAATGGTCCAATGGTGTTTAATATGCAATATGCCATGGCATGAATTAGTTCTATAAATGGCCCCATATTGTTTAATATATGCAATATTCCATGGCATGAATTAGTTCTATAAATGGCCCCATATCATTTAAAATGCAATATGCCATGACATGAATTAGTTCTGTTTATTTCTTCTTTTATGAGCTTTCAGATGTGTTGTTAGTTTATGATTTCCTATGTCAAAATTCCACGTTTCATTATGTAGGCCCAATACCGTATTGCACAAAAGAGCTCTGGAGGTTTACAGAAAGACCTATCTCGAGGTTTTGTACCTCTCTGAATATCACATCATATCCTTCTTAAACATGTTTACTGTCATTTACATGGGCATTTGCATATCTGTGGATATCACATCATAGCCTTCTTAAATATCTTTACTGTTATTCATGCAGACATGTGGTCTTTTTGTTTAGGTAGTGTAGGTGCTAAACATTTCTTCTTAGGTCATTGCTATTTAATGGCATCACCATTTTCTTAATGCCGCAACAGAGATTATATTTTGTAACTCAGTGCTTATAGGAAGCTTTAGTTGTGTAGTCAGGAAGTGCTGAAGTTTATATGTGCAGTATTTCAAATGGAAAAATACATATATGTCATCCTGTATAGTTCTTGATGTATTTGTGACATTTGTATTTAATGATTTCATCTATTATTTTTAAAATAAAAGCCAGCTGAACCTCAGAATCAGCAGCATACCGAGTTGTAAAGCAACACTCTAAACTGGATAAGAATTGAAATGACTAACATTTTCTCACCATAATAATCGAAATTTGTTCCATATTCCAGCAACAACAGCAAGTTTGGATCCCACTTAAAACTAGTTTGATGTTTCCAATGTGAAGTACAAAAGGTTTGTTAGTAGCAGACAGAAATATGACCATATAGTTATTTAGGGAGAAACACTAGAGGTTTAATACTACACTCTCTTCTTTGTTAAATGATTGAGTTTCTGTCAGATGGACAAAACTTGATAAATCATCGGCACTTTATATTTCAAAAGTATATTAATGAGATAGCCAAAAGGCAGTAGTTGTGAAAATGGTTTTCTTATGCGACTGATTTGCTATGTACCAAGTTACCATTGTTATAGGAAATGATAAAAAGGATGCATTTCCACTGTCAGTTCTGAGCTATTAGCCTGGTAATTACAAATCAATTTAAACTATACAGTTATTAATTTCTTTTCTTTTGCAGAGTCTAAAAGAATGTGCCCAGCCAGCTGGCAGAGGTCTTTCTGCTGTTAATCTTTGTTCCCATGTTCTTTTCAACTGCCTTTTTCCGTAAACTACAAGATTCTTAACCTTTGCATCCTAGCTTTCAGTACTGGTATATTCTGGGATATACTGCTATACCCAACAGGATCCTCACAAGTATTGTCATGCTGCCTGGTGACTTGTGATGAGAGGACATTACTTAGTACATGTTGAGATTATGTTGCACTGATTGGGAACCTGTTCAATATCTAACTTTAACTTAAAGTAGCAATAAATAATAAAGAAATACAAGTGCATAAAACATTATCTATTGTTTGTGGAAGTTTGCTAGTTGCACCTGATCTTATATAGCATTCTGTTTCCCCTACTTTAGCTTTTGTTTGCATAACTGCAATAACTTCCTTATAGAAGCAAACTGGATAAGGTTGTGTTAATCATTTAATAGCAAGGCATCTGCAGGCAACAGATGAATGCATTGCTGAACAATAGCTTGACTGTTACATTGTGGAAATGAAAATGCACAGGGTCCACAATGCAGAGTGTGAAATTCCTACTCATTTGTGTCTGAATTCTTTAATCATAACTGCACTGCTTCAGTATTTTCCACACAGAGGACTAAATGAGGTTTGGGAACAAGTGTCTTGGGGCTATGCAGAGATGATAAGAAAGGGGGTTGAGGGGGTAGAAGGGGATTGATGTTAAGACTAAGATGAAGGTGAATTGGGTTAGGTGGATTTGTGGGAGAAAAAGGGTTAATTCAATAAGGGGAGAGTTGGGAGGAAGCGAGGTAAGCGTGGGGTGAAAATGAGAGAATTTTGTGTTGAGCGTAGCTGGGAAAGGGATCAGATTTAGTTGTGAACTTGCTAGATATACTCTGTCTTCACTGTGCCTTTTCAAACAAGGTGTGGTTCTGTATTTAAGTGGTAGTTTATTATGAAGCCGGTGGTAGAGTGGAAGGTTATTATGATGACAGTTGCTTTATGATAGGAATTCCAGCAATAGTGCAGAAGTGATTCTTTTTACCATTGGGGGGGAGTAAGTAGCCTGCCAGGGCTACTCAGAGGTGCAATGTCATCAGTTTTCCTGGATACATTTTTAGTTCTTACTCTACTTTTCTTGTATCCTGACTGATGAAAGTGATTTAAGTCAAAATGAAATCACTTTAATTTCAATGACAGAAATGTATTAAGGAAATTTGGTTCCCAAAGAGTTGTACAGTGGCCGAGAAGAATGCTTTTGACAGATATGTTATAATTGATGAAATACAAAGCATATTCTCCCTTAATTTTGTTTTGTGCTTATTATTTAACAAAATATTCAGCTTTGTGGTAGATTAAACTATTGTTTCAGCTTTGACTATTCATACTTCCCTGATAAGGTCTGTAGGTCACTGCAGTAGAGCAACACTGCATGACATTTGGTAAGACAAATATGCAGAAACACCATAAAATGGGCCATTGTAAGACAGCTCACTAAGCTCTGCATTACCCCTACGCAACTGCATGGCCACATTCCAAATCTCATTCGCCTCCCAGGGAAGCATACTTGGAAGCATTGCATTTTGGTAATAAGCTTATCCAAGAACTGTGCTGTAGAGTTTTACTGCCAGTCCCATACGTGAGCACTAACATAATTAATTCATCTCCTGTTTTATTTTATTGTTTATACATTATTTACAAACCAGACTGGAACAGTATCAGTTTTCTCATATTTCCATGGCATCATTTGCTCACACCACATGTAAAATGCTGGCTTATTTAGTTGGTAGCCTAATTCAAGTACTTCCTATCTTTCTTAACATGAAACAAAACTGCTATCTGATGTGGTGGCATACTCTGCTCACATGAAACAGATATTCTAGGTTGCCCAACATATTCTGTGTTTCATATACATGTTCTGTGTTGCACACACACTCACAAGACTGTTTAAATACTTTGCTGTGGGATGAGATTTACACATAAGTTCCTTGTGCTACAGTTATTGTATGATATATTTCCAGTTCACAAGTATTTCCTGGCAGCAATGTTGTAAAAGAAGCAGAATAAAGTCTGGTATTGGCCACTGCCTACAGACACCAGCTCTGTTATATCATGATTAGGTACTACAACTACCTTTCACTGTTTGGAGGGACATTGTCCTAGTTACTTTCCCAAAAAAAGGTTACTGCAAAAAGAGGTTTGTGCTTTTGTAAGGAGGGTGAAGCTCAGGGTTTATTGTGCAGTGGAAAGGCCCTCTGTGGGTGAGATGCCTACATTTGTGTGTATGCTGCCTCCATTCTCTTGAACAGTTCTTTTTAGTATGAGAAGGTGGAAGCCAAACAGACTTCGTAATTGTGAGGGCTGATTTCTTTAAAAATTATTATGAGGGTATTGTTTCATTGCGTGAATTTGTCCTTTCTTTTGTTGTTTAAAATACACAGATTTAAGTTTGCATGAAGAAAACTACTACTTTGTGTCTCTTTCTTAATTGCTTGGTGTTAGAATATATACATTTCAAAACTCACAATAGTGCATGCAGATTTCTACTTGTTAAAATATATATATATTAATGAGTTAAAACTTTCTTAGCTGAAAATAAACAGACAAAGTAGGGAAAATAGAGTAGTTAATTACTGTATATGTTTAGCATCCATACAGTGTAATAATTGTTCCATGACTAGTACAGCTGCAAGGAGAACTGCAGATAAGGATGGCTCCCTAATTCCTGAATAGTACAGCTGCAAGGACAACTGGAGACAAGGACGACTCTCTAAGTCTTGAAGGTTGGCACATATAATTCATCTTGAAACAGAACAAAAATCAGCTTATCATTAGACTGCATGACATCAAACAAACTTGAAAAGACTGCATTCATAGACAGGATCCAAATGGTACAAAAAGTGCTATAAAAGGACTGTAAGACAAATGGTGTTATTTCTGGTATTTTGTTATAATATTAGTTCCAAGGTAAATGGAGAATGATCATTTGTATCTGTATCGAGAAGTAAACCTTGTACATTAAAAGCTGTGTCTGTAATGTATAGTATGTGTCATCTGTTATATGGGTAAGTTTTTTTATTAATAACTGCGCTTAAGTTGCTTAAAGTTGTTACAGTATTATAAAGTTTACAAAGTTCCATGATAATTAATATTTCACTTTGTACTTGCTATAAACTGATTACTCTGAGTTATAATTTGACCTGAGAGTGGGAAGCTTGCTATGCTCAGCTTCGCTTCTCTCCCCTATCCTACCACCAATACCCACCCACCCCGTGTTACTCTAACTTTATACTTCCTACATACACATTTCACGTGACTCTTATTCCAAAACTCTCCTCAAATTACCTTACTACATACATGCATGCATTAATTTCTAGTTCTTATTTCCTACTTCCCTGTCTCCATTTCATTTTTAGCCCCATTCCCAACTTTCTCCCTTTCATACTGCTTTGCAATATATCCATTATAATCACTACCCTCCCTAACAATACCTATCTATTCCACATTGTATCTTTTATTCTCAGATAAACCTTCATTCCTTCTTATATTGACTACATCATTATAATATAGTTCATAGTCCTGTATTCCTTATATTCCAGAGAAGATACCAGGACAACCTAACTCTCTTCTTTTATAGAGCATGTTTCACTCCTTATGTGTACTCTACCAGCTTTCAGAATCCACCATCACTGACTCTCCTTCTGCCTTGCAACTTCTTGTTTCCTTCTTCTTTGCTACTTCCCCACTATCTAACATCTATAAAATACAGATTCCTGTACTTAATTATGCTACTCGTCAGCTTATCCTGTTTTTTCTCCTCCTACTGTGCCATCTTTCATCCTACCATGACTCAATAATATCTCTCAACATCTCTCCAAGTCTGTCTGTCCATACCACCTATTCATACTTCCTCTTTACACTCAACACACATTGCAAAAAATCTATTTAATATTGCCCCTCATCTTTATTACAAATATAGGCTGACTAACTGCACTTCAACTGAAACCAAAAAAAAAAAAAAATTAAGTGCAAGAATCCTCTCCAAAAAACGAGTATGCATAATTCCCCAATATAATAAAAGCCACCTAGGAGGAAAGACAGAGTCTAATTATGGCCTCACCTATCAGTATGAACACAAAGATAATTCTCTCCCACACACTTTTCTAACCCAACAACAGCGAATCCCCAACCCTTATGGTCTAATTTTTGCTGCAGTAAATGTTAGAAGCATAAGACATAAAGCTGCTGAACTACATTCCTGGATTACCCATCATAAACCTGATGTTCTTGCTGTAACTGAAACTTGGCTTAAACCCAGCATAATCAACTTCAGAGTTACACCTACTGGACATAATGTCATCCAAAATAACCGTGTAAGAGGAAAGGGGGGGGGGGTTGCTTTAATTATTTCCCAACACCTATCGCATTTCCTCTAATAGCAGACCGACACCAAAATTCAGTATATCACTATCTTCTTGCTTTCCTCAACATAAATAATTATAAACAAATATGTATTACTGTCCTTTCCATCCTTCCTAGTGACAATACAGCTATACTGGAAGATATTCTACATTGGATGTCCATAACATTTCCACAAGGAAAAAATACTACTACGTGATGTGAATGTCAGTTGGCTGGACATACACTCTTAACTCCCCTACATACATCTAGCATGAACTTATATGGGTTCACACAACTAATGAATAGCCTCACACATTACAGCAAGACATTAAATTCCCTATTAGACTGGATCTTAGTATCAGACCCTAACAAATACACTGCCACAGGTACAATGTCAGGCTATCTCAATGATTATCCCCCAATCTATACAACCAGACATCTCACACATCCAGTTAAAGAGAACATTTGTAAAACAACATGCAGTCCTAACAAGTTTAACCCAGAAATACTCATAACTACACACACTATCATCTATTAACTGGAACTTCCTAAACATCCTTCAATTCAACTTTTCTAAATATCCTGAATAGCCTTGCACCTCCTAGATGGAAGAGACTAAAAACACATAATGCAATTTGGCTGTCCAAAAAGAGTATAATGCTAATGCAGGACAGAAAAAAAGCATGGAAAGAATGGTAAAATATAAAACACCTCAGTATCTTGAAAACTTCAGAATGCTTCGCAATCATACTAAAAATCAAATAAATGAAGACAAAAACGATATTATAATACTGTTAAGAATAATATTAAACACAACCCTAAACATTTAAATTGAAGAAATCTTATATGCCAGCCAGAAATTCAACCCTAACCCCTTTCCCGATAACTAAACACTCAAAACTGCAATACAGTTTAACTCTTATTTTATAGATAATATAGCATCTCTAACCAAGGATTCCTCAACACCTAATGCCAGCTAAGCTCAACAGCCACATATCACTATATTCACTTTCACCTTCAAACCTGTGCCCACATCCTATATAAAACTACTCTTATATATTTTCTTCAGCTGACCTTCCAAGTGAGTACCTAAAAACAGCAGCCAATAGCATTGCCTATCCTGTCTTAATCCAAATAAAAAAGTCCATCCAAGAATCCAAGAATCCCACATTCCTGCTTTATGGAAAAAGTCACACATTATCCCTCTGCACAAAGGAAGAAATTCAACAGACTTTAATAACTTTAGACCTATAGCAGTCTTATATCCCCTCTACAAAATACTTGAAAAATATATATATTTAAAAAACATTGCTAGACTATCTCCTGCAGGAAGAACTCTTATCCCCTACACAATATGGCTTCTGTCTTTCCCACAGTACTAGCACTGCCCTTCTAACCTATATAGATACTGTCAATAAAGCTAGAGATAACAGCAAACTAGTATCATCCTTATTTCTAGACTTGTCTAAAGTCTTTGACACAGTTTGTCACAGCAAACTTCTACTTCAAATGTCCTCACTAGGTCTCTCTCATTTACCTTACTGTGGTCCAAAAGCTACTTGTCCATTAGGTATCAGTCAGTAAAATGGCACTACGTGCTTTCTCTTCACTTCCCAGTTACCACCAGTGTACCACAAAGCTCTATCCTTGGTCCTGTCCTCGTTAACATTTTCATCAACACCCTCTATACATCCACATGACAGGCCACCCTAATACAATACACAGATGATTCCACTATCATTTGCACATCTGACAACATGGTACACCTTCAAAAAATTACTCAGCAAGCTTTAACAGCTTTAACAGCCACTGAAACATGGCTTTGTAACTCACACCTCATGCTCAACCCAAAAAAGAACTTCTACATTTTCCTCAAATTCCCCTGTCATAAAAAAACACAATTTAAATTCCTCTCTCTTGATAATACAGCCATTGATGTCACTTCTTATAGCAAACTATTAGGGGTGATTGTGGATGATAACCTTACATTCGACCTGCATATGCAAAATTATATAAGAAAAACTCATCAAAAACTAGGGATGCTTTAAAGATCCAAAAAACTACCTCACCAACAGAACTAAAACTACACTTGACACTACTTATCTCCTTCCCACACTTCTTTATGATGCTCCCATCCCTACTAACCTCCAGGATTCACAAAGATTAAAACCTGAACAATGCTATATAAGTCGCTTATTTTGCAGCACATATCCACCACTGTGTAGCACTGAAAAACCTAAATTGGTTAGAGCTCCCTCATCATCTAACATATAAAAAGCTTCTTACCCCCTATAAAATTATCCAACTAAAAAAAAAAAATTACACAACTATGTTCCCAGTCAGTCGTTGCACTGCAATGATGAAACCCCCCCCCCCCCTGTCTACCAACCTATCAAATCTGCTGGGCATTCTCTGTATTTGTAAAAGGTTGTTAAAGCCTGGAACTCCTTAGCTGCATTCTTCAAGTCAATACCTTTCCTCCCATCTTTCAAAACTACTCTGAAAGTCTTCCTAGCCAAAATCTGTCTCTGTTCTTGCTCAAAACCAAGATAAATGATATCCCTAAATGTGAACCAGTACCTTTTCATTCGTTATGCCTCCTTACTCTCCGTTCTTCACTTTATACTTCAAT
This sequence comes from Protopterus annectens, assembly GCF_019279795.1. NCBI lineage: Eukaryota > Metazoa > Chordata > Ceratodontiformes > Protopteridae > Protopterus > Protopterus annectens. The sequence goes on along the minus strand of NC_056746.1, from coordinate 1,467,801,906 downwards.
CAAATTCCCTTCCCTGTCTTTCTCTCTAAATATATCATAAGCCTGTTTTTCCCTCACTTCATATTGCAATTTCTATTTATATTAGACTAACTTAACTTTAATTTCTCTACAAACTGTCTAAAATTTGTATAATATTAAATGATTGTCATATAACTTATATTGATTCGTAACCAGTGCTTTTGTGTTATCATTAATTTGTTATAATAATTTAAACTGCAGATAAACTGCAGATTTTTTTGTTTTATTGTTGAATATTGTAAAATTATTGTTCTTAAAGTGCTTTGTAAATATTTGGAGCTTTTGTCCCTGTGCCTCCGCTGAAAGTGGATTTCTATCCAGTTGGAATTTCCCAGTAATCAAATGTCAATAAATATATAAATAAATAAACAATGTTGTAGAGCACAGTGGGTTGATTACAAGTCAGAAGGCAGTGCCGCTATGAAATCTAGTCTGATCCTGTTGAGATTTATAAACCATTATATCTGTGTCTTTGACTATATAGTTGGTATTCATACTCATTGAACAAATGCATTATGGGTATCCACACTGTCCACGAATGAGTGTAGTTAAGCTGTGATTCATAGAGGTCACTTATGTTAATGCATGATGGCCAGAATAAGCATAATCAAATAATTCATAATGAGATTTAAATGTGAAATGATGCAATCCAGTGTATGCTAATGAAGCCTACGCTTGATTCATAGCCAAATTTTTACACTGTCCACACATCCTTTGTAAAAGGCTTAGCTGCACCTATTATATTTACTTTGCAATTTGCATACTTATTGTTAGCTTACCTGTTTCCTTTGCTGACCCTGTAAATAAAATGCCACAGTAATACATGAACACTTTTCAGACAATCATCAGTCTAGCAATGCAGAGACAAAATATCCCAACACAAACCAGGTGCCTTTGCAAAAGACCAGACAGCAAAGGCAAGGCTCTAGCTTCCTGTTTTAGAACAATGAGAAACTGATGAGTGATAGAGTGGAACAAATGTCAGCAACAACTCCAGATTTACAGTTGATAACTGCTTTAATGAACAAACACAACACAAGCGCTTTCACAGAATGTTTCTTCAGGTGTAGGAAAAACATTATAAACACACCTCCTTTATAGCATAAAATTCACTACGACAAGAAACTAGATAAACAAGAAAAGATAAGAAAGGGAAAATGTCAGTGTTGGTGGCAGATGCCCCATAAAAAGCATAAAAACCATCATGACCAGTGTCTTTTTGCCTGGCTGCTTCCCATAATCATATGCAGTGCTCTGTCTGCCAGGCATTTGTGCCTAAGACCCTACCTAGTAATCTCTTCTCCTTGTCCATTTATCTTTAGAACCAATGACCTAAGCTGTTGGCTCAGGGAGTTGTGGTGGAAGTGTCCCATCCTGACGGTCAGCCATCTGCCAAGAAGAAGGCCGAATAAGTCAGGCCTGATCCAGCTGTTGTCCATCCTCCTCCAGACATCTAGAGGCTAGTGAAAGCCTTTGGACCATCAGGTGCTTGTTTCAGATTCCTGTACTGTGACCCCATCAGAGGCCGGCATGGATCTAAATTCTTATATGTCCTTGGAGGATTTTCCAACATAGGTTCAGAGAGATTCATAGATTAGTACTAGGCTAACTGCCCCTGTGGGCCATTTTAAGCCTAGACAATTACCCCATGTCAGAATCAAACCATACATCTTGTGTCTGTAAGGTAAACACCTTAACCATTATGCCACCCCCCCCCACATCTATACCCTGACATTGATTAGGAACCTCAGCTGATAATTTCTGAGGGACTGATGGGAATTTCTCATATTTTAGTGAGGGAGGAAATTACTACCACCATTTTAGAGTCACATCAGGGGTCTGACCCTCTGGGGGCTTTTCTTGTGGACACCCCACATAAAATGAAACCGAAGACAAAGCATATTTCTCCCTTCTGTAAAGAATCCCCAAGAGTGAATGGCAGCATTTCACTTAGGGTTTGTTTAATACTTTGATGGCCTTGAAGCCTCTTAAAGGGGTGCCTGTTCCTGCTCCCCCCTGCTGTTCCACTCATGTGAAGAGGCCTAGGGAACTGGATTCCCTAAATGAGAATTTGGACTCTAGGGTAGAATCACTAGCCTATTCTTCCCAAATACCCCCCCCAAGCTATAGTTCAGAGGAAGAGTATTCCTTAAATCAGACTAACCCTTGGAAGAGTTGTCCTTTGGGGATACTATTGCCTGCATAATGGACTGTTTTAAGTAGGACTCTTCCCAAGTCTCTAATATTCAAAAAAGGTAGTATGATGTCCTACAGAAGGAGTCTCCAAAACCATTTGTTATTCCTCCTGTTCTGGCTGCCGTTTTGGATATTTTTTCTGTAGCTTCTGTAGCCCCTGGTTCTCAGCCTCATATGCCAAAGAAACCTGATAGGTTCTACGAGGTGCCTGATGACTGCAAGTTTCTTTTAAGTGTCCTTCTGCTGATCCTTCAGTATTATTAGTTTCTTCTGATAAGCCCTCCAAGTTGTCACCATCTACTAAGCTGCTTCCTTCCGATAAGGATTGAAGGGCCATGGAAAGGTTGAGAAAGAAGTCTCACACTGCTGCTACTTTGTCCTTCAAGACCATTAAGTACCAAACTCATATGACCAGGAATGTTTTGACTCTCCTTTCCCAGGTTTCTAAGGTGGTTTCTGACCCTCCAGATTCTGAGGGTAAGTCTTCTGCCCTTTACCTGTTAGGATCCACTTCTCAAGTTGCCTGCCACTCAATAAAATGCAGCTATGATGTAGCTAATACCTCTTGCAGGGCTGTTGCTTTTGGCTCAGTCAGAAGGCATTTTTCTTGGCTATGTCTTCAGGCTTTGCCTGATGGCATTAGAGATTGCTCCTCTAGATAAGAAAAGCCATTTAGGGACTGCTTCCATTACTGCTTCTGACTTATTTAAATCCATCCAGGATATGGTTAAGGCCTTACAGAAGTGGAAGCATATTTTGGTTTTCTCTATTCTCAAGTTTCAGGGTAATTATCCTTACAGGTGTGCTTTTGTTCATAGACAGACTTGCTTCGCTAATAAGGGTAAGAAGGGTTTTAGTCATATTCCTAATGCTAATTCTACTCTGACTCCTTCCTCCAAGAAGTCTTCTTTTCAGAATAAGCCTGATTCTATTGACACTGTGACTTACTTTCCCCTTGGCAAGATCCCTTTGTCTCTCTACATCTCCTTATCTCTTCCACTATGGCTTCGAATCACCTCAGATTCTTGGGTTCTCTTGACTATCTGTCAGGGATATTTCATGGTTTGGAAACCCCTTCCTCCCTTTTCAGACATTCCTCAGCCTCCTGGAGAAGAGCTTCCTTATTTCAGATGTTCATCTACCACAGCAATGTGTTATGTCAACAAGCAGGAGAGCAACCCATTGGCCAATCTGACAAATCTTCCTTATTTTCCATAGGTTCTAAAATCCATTTTGGATAGGGAGCTATTCAGCTCATTTCTCCCACCCAGGTGGAGAAACAGTCGTTCTCCTTAATGATTTTATAGACCAATTTTGATCTTTCGCTGATCAACATCTTTCTCAAAATCCCTTGTTTTTGGATGTTATCCCTTCAGACATTATTTCTTGTTATGCTTCTCCAGGTCTTACTGGTGTCTGGATTTCAAGGATGCATACCTTCACTTCCTAATCCATCCTTTCTTCCTTGCATTTTCAAATCCCTGCTTTGCTCTTTGGACTTTCTATTTCCCCAAGGATATTCATGAAATGCCTCACTTCAGTTTTTTGCAGACTTCGAGGTATACTGATTTTTCATGTCTAAATAATCTGCTTATTCAAGCTCTTCAACTCAGCAGTCTGCTACAGGATCTCCAGTTTATCACTTGTCTGTTACACAATCTGGATTCACCATAAACTTCCAGAAGTCAGTTCTGATGCTTTCCCAAGATCATAATTTCCTCGGCTGCAGGCTTCAGACTGTTCCCATGCTAGCATCTCTTCCTGCTCCCAAGGGTCTGTCTCTGACAACCTTTATTTCTGTCTCTTGTTCCTCTATCCTCTGTCATGGCAAGGTAATTTATCAGGATCTTGGGAGTTATGGCTTCCACCATTTGCATGCTCCCCACTTACCAGGCTCCAAATGTGGAAACTGCAATGGTACCTCAAATTGATGTTGTTTCATCATTGCCACAAACTGTATATCCCTGTTCCTTTTCTTAGTTGTTTCACGTTTGAACTTCAGTAGTAGATTCAGCAACTTTCTCTCAATCTAGGGCTTCCTTTTCAAGTTCCAATGCCCACCGAGGAGCTTTTCACAGATGCCTCAGACAGGAGGTGAGGTGCCTTTTTAGGCCCCTGAAGGTCCAAGGTCTCTAGCCTTCTCATCATAGGTTGGATCATATCAATGTAAAAGAGATGAGGGCTCTGCTTTTGGCTCTACAGGCTTTACATTCCCTCTTTCATACTAGGGCTCTCAAAATGTTCATCTACCACAGCAATGTGTTATGTCAACAAGCAGGAGAGCAACCCATTGGCCAATCTGACAAATTGAAATGGAAGCAAAGAAAGCACATCCACGTGGGGGCTTCACCCCCCCAACTAAATTTACTAACTCTAAGATCGCACTACCATGGAGGTCAAGGGCAAAGGTTAACATGCTGGCTAAGCAATTACTTACCTTTAACTACACGTCTGTGTTCTGAGCGGTCTATGTTGTGGACTTCTGGTGTTCTCGGCTTGAAATTATAAAATATATTTCCATCAATCCATCAACAAACCCTTTTCCCATTTTTGGGCATCAGTTCAGGGTGTCATTTTAACAGTAACAGTCATATAGAGCCAAGGATTACACCACCAGGTGGCAAGCCCTACCACAGTTTAAATATAAACATATATACATATATATATATATATATATATATATATATATATATATATATGTGTGTGTGTGTGTGTGTGTGTGTGTGTGTGTGTGTGTGTGTGTGTGTGTGTATATATATATATATATCTATATATATATATATATATATATATATATATTTATATATGTGTGTGTGTGTGTGTGTGTGTGTGTGTGTGTGTGTGCATATGTATATATATATATATATATATATATATATATATATATATATATATATATGTGTGTGTGTGTGTGTGTGTGTGTGTGTGTGTGTGTGTGTGTGTGTGTGTGTGTATGTGTGTGTTATATGTGTGTGCGTGTGTTGATGTGTGTGTGTGTGTGTGTGTGTGTGTGTGTATATATATATATATATATATATATATATATATATATATATATGTGTGTGTGTGTGTGTGTGTGGGTGTGCGCATATATATATATATATATATATATATATATATATATATATATACACACGTGTGTGTGTGTGTGTGTGTGTGTGTGTGTGTGTGTGTGTGTATATATATATATATATATATATATATATATATATATATATATGTATGTATATGGATTCACTTCACTTGCTCAAAATATTGAAATATTGCATTTCAGTATCTCAAGACGAAGTGAGCGAGAATCCACAACATCGAAGCTGCAAAAGACCGCGATATCAAAATATCGAACACTAGCATACTGAAACTCACAGACCGGAGTATTCAGCAATGCCTTTATTACATACAAGAAATGCCCAACTGCACAATGCACCTCCCAACACCAAGCGACACGTAGTGATAACTTTCTCACACAACTCCCTATACTGTGATGCCCTCTGTAGATGCCTGCCATTCACCATGACAACAACAGAAACATACCTGCAAACAGTAGACTCCCCAATGTGTAGTGGTGTTCATGAATACAGCTGGTGGAACATAGACATCTGATCACATCTTCAGCAGCCTAGCTGTTGCACCCAGTAAGTCAGGTGTGCTGGACGAGGCCTTTTTAGCCAACACATTCTCAAACTGGCAATGCCTTTTAATGAAGTACCAATGTTTAGGTGAAGGGTCAGCTCAACTAGCCATCCGAACCTGCAATTCCTCAACCCTGTCCTGCTCCCTAGCTAACACACACATCAGCAGTGCCAAATCAGTGGTCTTGTTCCGAAGCAGACACTTGATCCTCCGATGCCATGCCTCCACACTGTTCTGCGTTTGGGGAGGGAACAAGGTATTAATCTCATGGATATTCCATAAAGACACTGGGAATAAGGGTGGGAACCTACAGGATGTGGCTGTCCTAGTGGTGAACTTTTGTACCCTTCCCAGCACGTACCACTCACCAAAGTACATGAGCAGATCCCTACCCTCAACAGGAAATGTCTCTTTCAGCACCTAGAATGCCAGCAACACCTACTCCTCCAGTAGAACGCCAGGGCCACAAGGGACTTTGCTGCCATTTGGAACCGCATATTGGTGTTATGCAGCGGCCCCAAACCCAACTGCTGTACCTTACGCCAGATATTCTGGCCAAAGGGGAAAAGGCACCCTTTGGAGATGACACCCTGTAGGTTCAGACATATACTCTTTGTGGCCGCAATCTCAAAGTCTGTTAACACATACTTCAGACACCATTCATAGCCATGCTCTGCCAGCAGTTTTAGTACACAACACCACATGAAGTTGTAGGACTTCAAAGACTTTTTACTCCTGAGGCAATACAGTAGAGGCACACATTTATGGAACCCACTATACTTAACAAGCCCGTGGATACTATACAGCTGATGGAATATCAGCCCTTTATAGAAGAACATGCCGTCTATGAGCCAGATAATCGCTGTACTGAGGTCCAGTAGATTTTGTGTGGTGGTGAATACTACTACGGTGGTGTCTGTACTGCTATCTGACATTTTCTTAGAGAGAAAGGCACCCGTTTTGGTGGAATAGTCACACACATTGATTTCATCCAACTATAAGGTAGGGGCAGTGCCTGGATTGGCCATCTTTCTGCGTACCCTGCCCACCCTTTGCAGTAGTGCCTTCCGTGTTGGCATGTCTGGTATGACATCCGTGGATGTGGATGCCAATGCATCATCCACTATGAGGCATGGCATGTCTCGGGACTTAGTTGCTCTGATTTTGAGCACTGCACACATACTGTAATGTTCAATATCTGTGGGGTCACCGGGATGGTTGTGGCTGACAGACTTCTGCAATCGTTCCCCCATGGGGGTGCTCTCAGTGATGGCCCTACCTTTGCACTTCTGCGATGCCTTCCACTTGCATCACCAGTATGTTGTTTGCTGACTTATCTGCTCTCGTGTCAGGATGTGTCCTTCCAGCACTAGGATGGCTTCCCCTTTTGTGAGGTAATCACTGGGTATATCTCCCCAAGCTGTCCGGGTGCCACGGGTATGCCTTGCACCATAGTAATCTTCGGTTTGTAGTTGCTGGTGTGGCTTGCACCATACAGGCTTTAGTTGCTAGTTGTACGATTTAACAGTGGCAGCATTCTGCAGCAGGTTTACACTCTAACAGCGGCAGCGTTGTAGTGTTCCACTCAGCTGAGGATTCATTCGACTACTTAAATTTCACAGTATTGCAGTTACAAAGTTGTGGATTCTCGCTCACTTGGTCTCGAGATACTGAAATGCGATATTTCAGTATTTCGAGCACGTCAAGTGAATCCATGTCTATATATGTATATATATATATATATATATATATATATATATATATATATATATATATATGTGTGTGTGTGTGTGTGTGTGTGTGTGCGTGTGTGTGTGTGTGTGTGTGTGTGTTTGTGTATATATTTATTAATTTGCATTATTGTTGTTTTGTCATCTGTTGTGAAAATGATAGCAAAAGTTAATATGCAGTCAACAAGATTTAAAGTAATGGATTAGATCTCCTCAAGTTGCATGAATATATCTCAAATAACCATAAATACTTAAATATATTCAGACACCTATTCTGCTACAAGTCGTCAGGTAATACACAGTGGAAAATGTACCTGACTATGTTGTGTGAAATAATAAGACTGAGATTGCTTCGCAGAAGTAATGCCTGTCAATTTGCTTTGTTCCTAGATTAAGGAATTAAGAAAATGCTTTATAAAAGGTAGATCATTTTTATAAGTTATTAGGAGTACAGGTACATCCATCGAGATAGATGTAAAGTTTTACTCGTGTCTATTTATACTTTGCTACTCATGGTTCCAGTGTTCTTTTTCTTCATTTTGCACAACAAGAAAAAGGCAGGATACTTTTACCACATAATATCATAATATAAAACTTTAAATCAAGCAGCCCTATATATTGGATTTTTATTGCGCTTAAAATCAATGATATGAAACTTGCACAATAAATTAAATCTTTAAATCATTTTTTTCATTTTCATGTTTTTTTTTTTTTGCAAGATTCATTCATACCATTATGTAGGTGTCTATGTTCCCAATCCTCTTTACTTAATACTTCAAAGTAAGGGGGGGGGCAAGATTCATTCATACCATTATGTAGGTGTCTATGTTCCCAATCCTCTTTACTTAATACTTCAAAGTAATACCAGCACAGAGAAAAGAAAATGACATTAACTGAATGCTATATTTTGAATTCTAAGTACGACACTGCAATACAACAATCTACAATTTTTGCAGTGCCTCTTTAGAAATGTAGATACTCCTTTGGTAATGTCAGCAAGGTTGATTTTCTTCTGTGGCTGATAAATTGATCTTTTTTCTTCTTTTTTCCAGTGGTACGTGTAGTTTTCTGCCTTGTGACATCTCCATCCTTGAATTCATACACTTTTCCATGCTGTTCTACTTGCTTAATGTCCCTCCCCTACATATTTTGTCTACCCTCCTAAAAGTACACTTGCTATTTTCCATATAGTTTTTTAGTCTGCCCTCCTTCATACACTCACAGCCTCAACAAGTAAAGTGAAACAGAAAAGGTTTCTGTAGGTGTTACGCCTACTGCATATATTTACCTGATTTACCAAACCACATCTGGGATGACAATGTGTCTACTGCTAACATAATAGATAGAAATATATCCACTTCCTTGAAAGATTTCAGAACTGACCCATGAATGAGACAGCTATAGGTTTGCTGAAAATTAGAATGTCAGATATATGATGGTGCTGTTGAAACTGTTGCTCTTCAAAAGATTGATGGCATCTTTTTCATAAAGTAGATGGGACTTCAATAGGGATTGTCCTCACTCCCCACCTACAGATGTAGAGTGACCTCATACAAGACACATGCTTTGAGAAGAGTTTGGTCCAAGTTAAGATCATTTTAACAAAGTTTGGCACAAACTGTTTGAAGTTTGAGATCAATATAAATATTTATTCATTGTTTTGAAGCATTTTTTCCTCTGAAATTCGTGTGAAAAAAAGCCAAAGAGGCTGGTGGGTTCTTTGCTTAATCCTGGTTAGTTTCTTAAAACTTTGGGGTAGGTGGAGTGTGGTTCTGATTTTGTGTATTGAAGTGAAGAACAAAGTACAACACAGATGGCGCCGCCATTGATTACCTGTTAGTTACTTTAAGTGGCAGTGCTTGGGACTGTGTTAAGTCGGGCCTTTGGCAGCAGACTAAGGGATCAATGTATTAGAGTATGAGAACAGTAGTGGTGGAGGGTGTGAATGTTATTTATTTATCTGCTCAATAGTTTAGTTGTGTTTGTTTTGTTTTCACACTAATAAAGCCTGATAACCCTACTAGTATAATGTGGTGGATTTTTGTTTTCCATTCAAGTGGGCTGCCTGCAAAAAAAAATGCAGCTTTTGCACAAAGCAGACATTAAGTATGATGCTTGCTTGTTACACTTGTACATGCAAGGGATTCCATCTGTGCATAGAACATGGCATCAGGAGCCATCTTGTACATGTTTATTAGCTAGCCATCCTTATTATTAATCCATTCATACATAATGCATGCAGGTTCATGGGTTTGATGGTGCAGAGTGGCTGAGGATGAGTCTGCCTCAGGACCTTAGAGAAGTCCACTTCTTTTCCTTTTACATATCAGCCTGGTATGCTGTCTCACTATAATGTGCACCCCATATCATGGCTCAGTGAGAAATCTATCCAGCATACTCCCTCCCCCAGAACAGGCATGCCTATCCCACTGCCTTCAATGTTAAGTCCCTGAACCTCTCACTGATTTCAAGTCATCAGGGCAGTAGTCAGTCTTTTATCACATTACTGCACCGCAATATGTGCAGTATGTGTAAATTAATAATTTCAATTCTACTTTTCAAAGTATCAGAGCTACACTCCTTGCTATGTCAACAGCCACCTACTGCAGAGATATACAGCATATATAAAATAACTTTTCAGAGTTTATATATTATATAAACATAGCTAAAGCTTCCGGTGTCTAAAAAAGTCTAACAAGGAACTGTTAGAATGGAAGACCTGTAAATGAAATGTGCTACACTAAAAATAAGACAATGCATGCAGTCTGTAAGGTAGCATACAGATAACAGAGGTGGCAGGAACACAATTGTCATTAAGAAACTGTTAAGTTGCTAGTCACATCACATTGACAGTTCAGTTGTACCTCAAAATGTTTTTCAATGATTTTATTAAAGCCTTTTCATGGATGCTTCTAAAAGCATCAATTAACTTATTCCACATATCCTGGATAACAGTAATCCCACACCTCTTCCATTATTTTATCATCGTTGTGTATTTTATGAAAGGGCAATTTTGTACTTCAGTAAATGAAACGTGTGTGTGTTTGTGTGTGTGTGTGTGTGTGTGTGTGTGTGTGTGTGTGTGTGTGTGTGTGTGTGTGTGTGTGAGAGAGAGAGAGAGCGAGGAAAAGAGAGAGAATCTGCAATTATCTGTACTGAGTGAAAATCCTTAATTTAAAACATTACTTTAAAACTGTATTTCTGTCATCCTACTGCTGAACACAAGCTGTATTATCTTCTAATAGCTTTATAATTACTACAATCACTATGAGCTCTCATTTATAAGCGAATTGCAATAAAATGACAAAGTGTTACTGCATATCGTGTTAGTTACATAGCTGTATATTATTTCAAGGCAGTGCATGTCCAAAAACCAGAAGGAGAGTCACCAGTTTTTGCATATACTTTGATGCACATATTCATAGATTCAAATTTTGGATTCTTCTGCATTTGGGTCAGAATGTTGTCAAAAAGTGTAGAATCATTTAACCTCTGCATATGCTTTCTAATTGCTATAAAGTCATTAATTGTTTACTTGGGTTGGAAGGGGGTTTGCAATGGGCATGAAAAAAATGATACTGAATATAAATGCCATGGGGGGCACTAAGCATTACTGGGAATGTGCCAGCCATCACTAAAGGATTATAGAGGAATATGTAAATATCCCCTTCTCCACAGATATGGGTTCTTGAGTGAGTCATAATAAATGGGGGTAGGCACATAGCAGTGCTTTACGATATGTAATGTACAGCATCTATGGACCACTTTTGCACTGCATGGACCGCCAAGTGGCCAGAGGGTAGGCAGTGTTATGAAGGCGGCTTACTCTGTAATGTATTAGGTGAAGAGTTCCAGCTTTTGCCTCTAACCACTATCTCTAAATCACCATTAAATTGATGTACAGAACAAGGCTATAGGTGTGGATACAGCATTTATAGTGTGCACAGCTCAGGGCACCGCAATACGTGCAGTCATATGACTTATAATCAGCTAGTACCTGCTTTGGATTTGTCTGATCTGGTGAGGATTCTGCTGCTGTGGAATATTTGTAATTTATTCAGTCTGGTTTACAGAGGATAGCATTTGTCAGTCACAAACCATGTAACAGAAGCTTTTATTTTTATTTTTATTTTATTTATCATTTGTTAATTGGGTAAGTGGACTGGTCTTAAGACCCTACATAGACATGACCCAGGTACAACAAAATATACATTTATAAATAAAATAAAACAAGTATAAAGTGACAGAGAACCTCTTTATTTAGTATTAAAAAGACAATAATAATGGTGGTAAGCACTTTCATGGATAAAACCACTTCATCAGACTATGCTAATAAAATGCAACAAGCTCCTTTATATGCATCTTAACAGGGCAATAAAATCATTAAACACAAACCACATGCTCACAACTCATTAATAATGTGAGGTCTCCTGTTCTTGTGTTTGGATTTTAAAGAGACCTTATCATTCAGCCCTCCCTCCTTATCTGCCTATAGTCTCAAAATCCAATCCAGTTCTTTATTTTCTGTTATATTAACCAAATCACTCATCCTTCCCATATCCTTGATCAGATCTATGATCTGAAACTTAAACGTATGATCATCTGTGGTTTGCAAAGCATGTTGGGATAAGGCGTTATTCATATTAGCCTGACTTATATCCCTAGTCTTCTCCCTCATTCTTTCCATCAAAGAACCGTTAGTTTTCCCACATAAAATGTATGGCATGTCAAACATTGTGATAAATAAACCAAATGCCTAGACTTGCATGTGGCCTTTACCAAAAATGTGGAGTTTCTTCTTGTTCCAAGATGTATACAGACATTATTAGTATTAATAAGGCACAAAGTTGCAATTCACGCACGGAGCTGTGCCCATTCTTCCATCTGTATTACATCCCTTCTTACTTTAACATAACTTTCTCTTGAGTGAACCCCTGTTTCTAAACACAAAAGTGGGTTCACTGTCTACAATACTATTGATCTTGTCGTCAGAATTCAAGATACGCCAACTTTTCCTAATTATATCTCTGCTATGTTATCTGAATAGGAAAAACAAATGCCCAGAGATTTCCTAGTAAAGTTATTGTTATAAGTCTCTAAATGTCTATATCCAGTGGAAAAATAAGGGGCTGCTAAGGTGTCTGTTAAACTTAGAACTTAATCTTTCTGTTCTTGTATCTCTCTAAGTTTATAACCTTTCTGCATTAACTCTTCCTTCATAACCTTTACCTATTCAAAGAATGCAGCATCACTACTGTTCAGTCCGGATATTCTTATCAACTGTCCTTTAACAATATTGTTATAAACATGCGGTGGATGTAAGCTGTTACAATGTAAAATATGGTTCCTGTGAGATTCTTTCTTATATCTAGTTGTTATAAGCCCCATTCTAACATCTTTCCTTAAATTAATATCTAGATATCCTATGCTACTTGCTGAAAAATTCATGGAAAATCTCAAAAAGGTAGTAGTCTCGTGTAAATATGCTAGAAAATTATTCAAACTAGCCTGTTCAGCTTGCCATAGAATAAAAATATCGTCCACAAAATGATGATAAAATCTGATATTCGATGCATAATCATTATTATCCAAAACATATAGTTGCCAACACACAGTGTTAGCATAACAATTACTGTAAAGATAAATTTACTATTTGCTATAGCCAATCACCCAACATGGTTTTGTGCAGTGGGAAAAAAACTGCACAGCCTAGAGACAGCACATGCAGACATAGGGAGAGCATACAAACCCCCCCCAAGGAGCGAAGGAAATCAGCTAAACCCTGAATCGGTGAAGCAGAGATATTTCCACTGTGCCATGTTCTGCTGTGTCAACAGGGACTCTTCTGGAACTCCAGCCACTGTCCAGATTGGTCATCTAATATTTGATCATTTGCTATCATTAAGTAAAAAAATGCTTTGAACCATAATGTATTCAGGAAAATGTGAATTATGTAGCACCTTGCCTAACATGTAGCATAGATATCCTTTAATTCAGAATGCATAATTTTAGAAAGCAGACTAATATCTGCACTATATCCCTGTCTGTAATCAATAGTTTCAGTGATGATACATTCGACCTGCCATTACTCACTTTTATGTTACTTCTAGTTGTAGTATTGCATGCTGCATTGTGAGTGCAGGTGCTTGGGGTACTGCTGCTTTAGTTGTAGCATTGCATGCTGCATTGTGAGCGCAGGTGCTTGGGGTACTGCTGCTTTAGTTGTAGCATTGCATGCTGCATTGTGAGCGCAGGTGCTAGGGGTACTGCTGATTTTTCAATGCTGCCATCTTCCCCTCATTACTAGATGCTCAGGAGTACTCTGTAAGTGTGCAGCCATCCTCTGCTGGTCTTAACTGCAGTGGACATCATCATGTCCACTGTAGGCAGTTGGAGGTTAAAGGGACCCAATTGTGAACCACAAGAACTACCTGTTTCACAGATCATAGCCTTAATCCACTGCTCCAAGTGGCATACAGCCTGTTTCCTAGCTGGAAGGAATTTAGAGATTTACAGATATAATGTAGCCAGGATAAGTAACTATATGCACACTGAAGTGTGCTGCAGGGACATGCACAAACACACACACACACAGTGGTAGACTGCATAGTGGTCGTCATACCCATTAATAGCAATTGTCATGCCACATGGAATGTGTGCACAGTTACTGCAACTTTGTGTACCCAATGACCGCATACCTGCATTGTTTGCAAAAGTGGCTATGGGGCACACTTTATCAATCATTGTTTGTGCACATCCTGATACTAGGTGTAGATAGCAAAGAACAGTAGTAATACAGATATATAGGACATGTTCCTATATTTTCAATATTTCAAATCCTTGCATTTTCATATACGACAGATTTGTTTTCCCTCTTGTTTTTCATCTTTATGTCTATGGAATCCTTCTCTAGGCACATGCTTGTACTGACCATTCACCCCTCACTGACATACAAGAAATGGTTTATTTACCATCTCCTCATTCACTTACCAGCATGCCAGCAATTATTCCTTGGAGGGTTGAACTACTAAACCAATTTAACTTACTGACTTCCTCTGTGACCTGCAGGACTTACAGTTGCCATTTTGCACTCTGTGACCTGCAGGACACCCACACTACATACACAGGTTCAAATCCACTCTTTTTATTGCATTAATTTCTCAAAATATTATTTATAGTGCTTGTCATGGAAAATCTTCTGATTGTTGTGCATTATGAAAGCTAGTTTCAGGACACTATCACAGAGAGATTGTGGTGTTTCTGCAGCCATTGTTTCAACATGTTGGAAGTGGCTGTGTAGTAGATGCTGTAATTTCACTTTTGATTTGGAGGACACCTAGGACAGTTTGGAGTTGAGTTTCCCTTTTGTTTTCCATCTTCTCTTTCATCTAAGGTTGCTGTTAACTGTAGAGATCAGGTGTGTGAAATCTGCAGGGAGGTAGCCCCTCTGCATAAAACAATTGTTTAGGAGTGTTGTGTGACATTTTTAGTTCCACTGATATGGTTATACAGTGTGTTCATTGGTAGCTTAGTGCTTTTTTTTTGTTAGCTGTGAATAATTATGTGTCCGTATCATGACATTGACTACAGAAGAAAAAAACACTCAAATTTCTTATCTGGCACATCAGTTGTGTACACTGTCTCAGGCTTTAGCACTTTAAAGAAGCCGATCCAGGTCTCAGTAAAAAAGTGCTACACTAGGCAGACTCTAGGTCAGTGGCAATATACTCAAACAATTTAAACTACATTGATTAAGCCTTCTAATTCGCAAAGTAACAGATAAAGTGAAAATGTACTACAGACTTCATTTTCCATTGCAGAACCATCAATACTTACTACATAATTCATGGTTGGTTAACATTGCAACCTGCAGTATAACGATTCTTAAATTAAATTAGTTATATTTTAATAATAGCAATGTGTTGATAAAAACTACTTTTTACTGCAAAGGCTGTCAACTGTCTATGTATGAAATAGCCTGCTTTCAAAGAATTTACAATTGTCACAACATTTCATTCAGTGACTTCAGTGAAAAGACAAGCTTTTAAATATTTTGTATATATAATGTAATTGTTTAAAACCTCATTTACTATTTAATTCCTTTAAAATGAATGTTACAGAGTTATGTAATTATATGAAAAAAAGGTCTCCGCACAGAAATGCAATGCACCGAATGTCAAAACTCGAGAGAAGTAATCAGTAAAGTGTGATGTTGAAGCCTAAAATTAAAAATCAAAAACTTTCATCTCATTTTTGCAGCCGCCACCCCTGTAATTTTCAGATCACTGTATCTTGGAGTAAGGGGACTTTTCCAAGATGCTGCAGTGTCTATAAATATGTAATAGTGCTCACACCATACTATGATACCATGGAATGTTGATCTTTAGTGTATGCATTTCCAACCTGCTGGAATAGCTGCCTGGTTACAAGCACAGCAGCATTTAGCTAATCGACTTCTTTATAACCACACCATTTTATATTGGGCGAGATTCCAAAAGTGAGCCATGATTCCAAAACACTCCGTGTGAACGTAACTGGTTTAATTCAGTGTAAGGCCTATTTATAAACAGGCTTATACCAGGGGCCTGGTTTTTTGGAATTAGGTCCATTTAGTTATGGTTATGCTGGTCTTTATATGCCACCCTCACTGCAGGCAGTGAACCTTATTAGAGTAAGCCCTTCTCAAGTGAAGTTTTTAAAACATTTGTTCATCTAAGAGTAGGGTTTTGCTCATTGATATAGTAAACAAAATATGGACATATCATTGTTTAGAAGATTGAATAAGTTCATTGCATACAAATAGATTCATTTAAAACAGATGGTTCACCTGAAAGGATACGAGTCCAGAACAGAGTAATAAAACTTCAGCCTATATCCCATTTCCAATGTCTTTAAAAGCTACACCGGGAAAGTTATTAACATATGACAGCTTCACATACAAGTCTGAAGCAGAGGAACTCTGGGAATAATGGCATTATTTCTTAGAGTTGGATTTAAAGAATCCCCAAAATATTTCCTAAGATCTTTAATAAAGTGTTACATCTCTTTTTTGCAATTCTGCTTAACATGGTCATGGAATGCACTCCACTGTCACACATTTTCAAGACTGATCGAAGAGAATTGCACCATTGTTATGTGCTAGAAAAAGAAAATTCCTAGTGAATAGAACATGCAAATATATAAGTTGGTTTGGAGACAGACAATAATGTTGGCACAGTATTGCATGATCAATATCAGTGCATGCTCTGTGATCTATATCCACGTTGCATTTTTGTCCCATTCTTGACATTGCATTCAGCATCAGTGGCCACTGATGTTGCAATGACATTTGGATGTGAAAATGGTGATCCTGGAACCTGCAAATCTATGTGTATTGCTGTTCATTTGATTATACATATTTATTGAAATACACTATTGTACAGCATGGAATCACCTGGGTTATCTACTTCAAAGTTGTGGAATAATTATGTATAAGCCCTGTTGAGCTGAATTCCATGTGTTTTTATTTTTTCTATGTTGTGGATAATGGATTTCTAGCATCTTATTAAACAGAGCAAAATGCAAATGCTGTTCAGTTTTACATTACCCACTGTGCAATATTTCACATAAATTATTGGTGTCTGTGAGTGTGAATGTGTATGTACATCTGTGTGTGTGTGTGTGTGTGTGTGTGTGTGTGTGTGTGTGTGTGTGTGTGTGTGTGTGTGTGTGTGCGTGAGCTTGTGACATTCACATGTAGACCCTCACCGCATAGAGCATGTGGCATTCCTGTGTAGACCCTCACTTCATAAAGTTTGTGACATTCCTATGTAGACCTCACCTCATAGAGCTTGTGACATCCCTATATAGATCCTCACCTCATAGAGCTTGTGACATTTCTATGTAGACCCTCACCTCATAGAGCTTGTGACATTCACATGTAGACCCTCACCTCATAGAGCTTGTGAAATTCACACGTAGACCCTCACCTCATAGAGCTTGTGACATTTGTATGTAGACCGTCACCTCATAGAGCATGTGACATTCCTTTGTAGACCCTCACCTCATAGAGCTTGTGACATTCCTATGTAGACCCTCACCTCATAGAGCTTGTGACATTCATATGTAGACCCTCACCTCATAGAGCTTGTGACATTCACATGTAGACCCTCACCTCAGAGCTTGTGACATTCCTATGTAAACCATTACCTCACAGAGCTTGTGACATTCCTATGTAGATCCTCACCTCATAGAGCTTGTGATATTTCTATGTAGGCCCTCACCTCATAGAGCTTCTGAGATTCATATGCAGGCCCTCACCTCATAGAGCTTCTGACATTCATATGTAGACCTTCACCTGACCTGTAGCCAGTGGCACTGGTTCGCAGGCCCATTTTTCTCCATATCTCCCATGTGTACTGGTAAAAGCAATATGCATTTGGCCTTCTGGACTGTACTGCCAAACCAATGAGTGTTTCATAAATTTAGCTCTTTAATCATAACAGCAGTGTACAGCTTTTGTATACTAGTTAATGATGTGACTAAAAACTCTGTGAATTCCTGTTGGTGGGAGCTGTGCTATTTCACTGTAGTAGAGGTCAGACAGGTGTGGTTGTGTCAATGTGCTTTTGTGAGCTTAACTTAACTGTTGGATATACCATATCTATGGATCATGTCACGGCACACCTTTATTAAAACTGCTTCTGATATTGTAAAGATGTTGGCACTCCACCAGTTATGCTGAGCAGTATGTCTTCTTTATGTGGACATTGGGTGCACTTCTAGAGATATCACTGTGGTTTATTTATTTATTTAGTTGTCTTTGTTTACCTGGAAAAGTCCGACTGGGTAAAACACATTTTCAGTGGTGAGCCTGGGAGAAAACCTCCACATTTAAGTTATGCATGATGCATGTTTATAAATGCGGGGAAAACATCTGTACCCAAGCTTATTTACATGGTTTATAAATATTTCTTACATGAACACAGCATTTTAACACACACACACACACACACACACACACACACACACACACACACACACACACACACACACACACACACACAATATCTTGGCTAATTACTGAATAGGAAATAGAATACGATAATAGTTACTTTATTTACAGCATGGTGGCTGCAGGGAAAAGATCAAACTTGGTTGTTTTTGAGGTTGGTAATCATTTGCAGACAGACAAGTAGTAATGTAGGTTAAACATAGATGGTAAGGGAGAAAGATATGAAAGGAAAAGTTCTGGAAATGAGCAGGAGGATAAATGGAGAGAGAAGAAATTGTTTGTCCACATAAAGGTGCCTGTCCACACTTTCCTCCATGACTAACAGGTTTATCTCTGAAGTTACAGAAGCATGCCATTTGCATGGTACTGATAGCTGTACTCCTCCAGCTGTGCAGTAATGTATGCATATAGTCAGCAGTGGTCAGGATAATCAAGTGCATTCAGCTCTGTTATGTCATCAGGCATTGCTTATGAAACCCATAGGAAACACACTGCTTTTAAAGAACTATAAATGCTTCTGTTAAAGACTGATACAACTTGGAATGTGTGTTTTTCTTCTGCTTATGACAGGTTATTTTAAAGAACTTTTCTGTCTAATTAAAAGCAACGCAGATGTTGTGAAAAGGCTTCTCTCCCTGCACCCACTCAATCCTGTTTTTTCTTTTTTTTATGTTCACATTATTTGATTGGCTCAGGTGAAATGTGCATTGTTTTTTTCTTTTTTGGTTTATCATTAGAACTCTAGCACAGTGAAAAAAAAACAGACATTGAAAGTCCTATATTGTGAAAACAGTGTCTGTTAACTGCTTTATGCTAATGTATTATTTGTTATATAATAATATTTAATAATAATATATTTATTATATAACTGAGATTGAATATAGCATGAGGTTTTTAGTAAATATTTTATGTAAAAGAGTAGATTTTTGTCACTGTAACAGATATTAGAGTTAAAATATAACCTTATAGATTTGCTTGTATAAATATATATATATATATATATATATATATATATATATATATATATATATACTCTGTATATATATGTATATATATATATATATATATATATATATATATATATATATATATATATATATATATATATATATATATATATATATATATATATATATATATATACTGTATATATATATATATATATATATATATATATATATGTGTGTGTGTGTGTGTGTGTGTTTGTGTGTGTGTGCTTATGTTTGTGTGCATATATAAATATATGTGTGTGTATATGAATACTTTTGTATTGTCTGGCATGTTTTATTAATCCAACAAATCCACAGCTTGTCCTGGGGTAAAAACAATTTAAATCCAAAAACGAGGGGTTAAGCGCTTTCATCTGATGATCCAGACTTCCTCAGAACCCCGAACAGTTGTAACAGAACCATTTAAAAACCTTTTTTGGCGCCAATATATATGGAATATGATCATTTTTTAATTTTTTCATTTTTATTTCTATTCATTTTTACTTTTATTAGTTTTATTTGTATTATTTGTCTCCTCAATACTTGATGACTGAGAATTGGGGGTTTGTACCTTTAAATGGAAACTTGGTTTTTGGTGCCAAAAAAGGTTTTTAAATGGTTCTGTTACAACTGTTCGGGGTTCTGAGGAAGTCTGGATCATCAGATGAAAGCGCTTAACCCCTCGTTTGGATTTATGTTTGTTGAACTTCATTAAATTGTTTTTACCCCGGGTCAAGCTGTGGATTTCTTGGGCTGACTGTGTGCTGGTCGATTTTGTGTTCTACATTTTCGTTACACTGTTTCTGAATTTAAGATGTTTTATTAATGCTTACATGAATCTTCTCTTTTCTCTATTTGTAATCTTTGTTTTTTGGTTGTGGCTGAAAAGGGTCTTCAGACCAGCCCACATAATTATTAAATAAATATGCCTTCAGCTAGCTTTTTCAAAGTCTAATTTCCATTTTAGGATACTGTTTAAGATACTCTTTCCCTTTCAGAGTCATTATAGACTGAACATTTTGAAAACTGGATGCATTGCTATATGCTTAGAGCCTACACATACATCTGAAGGACAGCTGTACATCTTCACCTCCCTCTGTTCATTAGTAAAAATACATTTAATACTTGTTTATTGTTGCTAATGTATGTATAGAGTCCATCTGTTTTGTTATAATCATCACAAATATAAGGTTTAATTTTCTGTGACATGCTCATGATTTCTGCTCAGTGGAGTAGCTTGTCATGTCATAATGAGCTCGTATGAGCTTACACTGTTAGGAAATGACATCAACTTAAAAACTGTCATCAGAGTTTCATAAGAACTACCCTCAAGAGAACATGAAAGAAAGAAAAGAATATGACAGTCAAAGGAGACCTAAACTGCACTTAGTCTCCATATTTTAATCTGATAAAGAAAATTTGAAAACATTAGCAGCTGCTCGGACGTTACTTATGTTTTACTGACTAAACACACTGCTTTCTGTTTTTTTTACCAGCAGTAATTTAAATTGCATACTGTAGCAATTTGTCATTCTCTAAATAGCTTTATTAGAATGTTATATATTTTCTTCATTCCATCATTAATATTTGCTGTTTCATTTGCTTTTATTTTTTTAATGAAAATCGTTGTTTTCTTATATTTATCCTCATTGCCATACCTCTTGAAATTCATTTCAGTAACAAAAGTATATTTGACATCAGTCAGTAAGGAAGTCAAGCTAGACATCCCTGTGAAAGAAATTAAGACTTGCCTAGTCAGTTAATCCTAGATGGCAAACTCTTCGCTACACTTATTTAAACTTAGAAGAAATCATGATACACTGCTTCAGTTGCAACCCCCCACCAAAAAATGTCTATCAGCTGGTAATGGTCTTCAATCTGTAGTCATCAACTTGATTCACTCTGTCTACACTTGGACACAGTATGACTCAAAAGATCTAATTTAACCATGTGTGCTCCTGGGTATCCAGAGAAAATTGTAAATTTAGACTTGCAGGCCTAATTGGTTAAATCTGTATTGTTACATACAGGAAATACTGTGCAGATAACTGATTGTTTTTAATCCAAATTAAAAAGCATAAAGTTATTCTCTTTGTAAGCCAGACAAATAATATAGGAAAATAACAAGTAGCTTACTTTGGATTTCATCTTATACCTCATCATGTACTGCTTTGGTTAACAAGACCAGTAAAACGCAGTGCAGCTGGAAACCAAGCCCCCCTCCCCCAGTATGAAACATGCCTGTCTGCCTTCCACTAATGCACACCTTGATGCTGTGCTGATCAATACAATGTTATTTACAAAGGACTTGTATGCATATTTATGGAAACAAAACCTTAAGCCAAAAAGTAAATGCTTTCTAGCGAAAGGATTTAATCTAGGCAGCTGTTACATTAGCTTCATCTTGTGTCCCCAGGGTAACTGGAAAATCATTTCACGTACATGAATATCATTTCTACTAGGATAAAATGCAAGGGCTTGCAAACTGTTAGATGCAGCACAAAAAAAGTATAAACAAGTTATTTCTGGGAGTCCTGGATTTCTAGATATCACAATGCTGACTTTTATCTCAACAGAACAGATTGCTAGCTTAGCAAGACATTCTATATAAATGCTTAAATGTATTTTTTTATCGCCTTATTCACTTTTAAATGTATTTAAGCCATGTGACTGCTGCTGACTATGAGGAAACTGCAAAGCCTTATTTGGTCCATGTGTGCAGTACTATACAACAAATATGCAAGGGCACATTGTGTTATTCTGTTATAACGCTGAGCAATGTTTACATTTATCTACCTGAAAAAACTATTGCTGATGATTTATAGTTAAACTCAAGCAGTGCTGCACTGAAACTTCATAAATATTTTATATCTGCTACAACAACATTTATCTAAGGTCAGTAAATAAATCAATTGCTCGGTAAAGAATTAGAGTTTCAAATGCCAGCATTAAAATGGGTAGGTAATTGTACTAAGCTAATTTATGCAGCTTAAAACTTAGTTTATTGAGTGAAATAATTGTGTGAAATCAAACATAGAAAACGAATAGCAGGTTTGCTCTGAATTTATAAAATGAATTGTATTAGGCATTTTACTTAATTACACAGATATTTTATGCATTTTAGCTAAAATATTTAAAAAATCCCAATGTAAGATTCTGCATTACAGCTACTCAAAATAGATAAATATAGGACATTCTACTCTTTTTAAATCTATTTTGCACTATAGCCATTATAGACCTCATATAATAAAAAAGATAAAAAAATAATTTCAGCTTATGAATGAAAAATAGCCATGGATAATGATCATTTAGCCATTTAAGATAATAAAAACTGACAAAACAAAGAAAGGAAGAAGCTTTCAGTTCTCATTGCCGTGTATTGTTAGCTCCAACTGAAAGACATTTTTACTCTTACTAAGTCAAGATTGTTGACTTATGGGCTAATTATTTATTGAGAACTTGTTGATTTGTGTCACAAACAAACTAGACAGTTGTCCTTTTAGCACTATTGCTTGGTACAAAGAAACTGTAATGCTAAAGTAAATGTGCTCTGGCATACAGTGTTATAATGATCGTGCCAGAAAAACCCGCATGTAAATATGGCAGCCAGGGGCGTAGTTAATGCAAATTAGCCATGTGTGCTTCCCTCGAGCCCCTCTGTGAGAACAGACTAGCAAACTAAAGCTTGCAGTGTCTCACTATTTGGGGAACTAAGTGATAAAATGTACTATGTCTTTTGACAATATATGCACATTTACATCTATCGCAGAATCAGGACCACTAACAGTGCAGCAGGTAAGTACTTCAAGGTGCTGTACATGTGTGTACTTAGCCTGTGCTATAACACTGCAGGGTTTTCTAGGGGTAGCACTAGTGCATTTACGTCTACGAGATCTGTTTTCCATTAAGATGAGTGCTTGTTCCCTGCAGCACATTTACTTCTCAGAATCCCTTTTTATAAGTGTAGCACTACTAAAGCTCTCTGTTGAAGTCCTAATAGCGCTTCTGTGATAATGTCTCTGTATAATCTCCTCTCCTTTGTGTTATGCAGATAACCTAATTTTAAAGATTACCTATAGATTACAACTTGTTTTACTGATATATAATGGATGTTAGATAAAATTAAAAGGATCATGATTTTGATCCTTGAATAGTGGAGCTGCAAGAGTGAACGTGGAGGAAAATATACTGTTATGCCATCTGCCTGAGGTATTTTACAATGTTCATTTAATATTATTACTCCATATGGCAATTTTTAAAAGCATACTTACTAACATCAGGAAGTTTTTATAAGACGTGACTTTTTGTGGCAGCAACGATTGGATGGGACTTTTTACAAAACTGGTGATGAATGAATTTTAACTCATGCTCTAATGAAGTCCCATGATTAGGTGATGAAAGTACTCGGCACAAGTTGTTTTTCTCAGATTTCATCCCCTTGTAGACTGTCCTTCTGTACTGCCACCTGAATACACATGAACATATGCATAACACCAATGGTAAGACGCTGTTTTGTGTTATCTCTCTGAAAAGAAACCAAGATGGAGTTGGTCCCTGGCATATGCTTTTCAGTAAAACAAACTCTCACTAGCATTCACAGGAAAAAGAAGTCGGGGGGGGGGGACTAAAGGGAAGTGTTATTAGTGACAAAACCTTTAGAGACAAAAAGCAAGAGAGGGCACTGTTCGTTAGAAAAGATGGCAAGGATTTATGACTATGGAATGCCTCACAGTAATGCTAAATAAAAAGAGAAGATTGACATGGACTAGTAGTAGCCATAAATTAAACTTTCAAATATCAGTGAGAAGGAACCCCCCACCCCCCCCCATGAAGGTGATGACAGAGTGGCAAGGTCAACTTGAGGACGTAGGTTAATTGTCCTGTCATTTAAGGTACAAGAAAGGGCAGTAGAGTTGATGATTTTATACTGTATTCTTTTTCTGACACACAAGAGGGTGGAGGATGAGACACGGGAAGTGACATTGAAAAGTACAGTAATAGTCATGTGGGCTTTGACTCTGCTAGGAACACATGAGCTGACTGAGGTTCTGGAATATGATGTGTTTAACTAATTGAGGACTTTACCAGAAAGGAAGGAATTCTGGGATCAGTTGTAACCAAGGAGAAGGGCCACCAATATCCAGATGGAGGTGCCAAATGGCAGTAGTTTTCATCTCAGATGATGGTTTATAGTGAGGCAAAACTAAGAATACAAGGAAAAAGATATTGTTTTTGGACTGATTTTTGGTGATTATTTTCTGGCAAGATAGAGGAAAGAGTGAAGAATGAATTAGGAGCAAACTGAGGGATTCAACAAGCCATGGAGTACTGAAGGCTGTGAACAGTGGTGTAAGTAAAAGAGGAAAACTCCAGTGTGGGCACAGAGAAGAGTGCAGCTGACAATTAAATCACAATACAGGGTACACAAGAGGTGGAAGAATTGCAGTATAATAATGCAGGCCGAAGGGCAACTAACAAGAGTGGCTAACAAAAGATCAGGGTGAAAGGGACCTGCTGGAAGGGGTCAAGCACAGGAATAAAGACTTTCCATGTATATAGCAGAAAGGAGGAAGAGATGCACAGAGCTACTCAGGCTGAATAAAGATGGATGGGGGATTATGGAAGATTGGCTTCGAAGCATAGCTACTGAATGGATAGCCCCCTGTTCCCCTTGTGAAGGAAAGCAAGAGAGGGTTCGATGCAAGAAAGGATAATTAACAAGCAAAGAAGTGAACAGAGAGAGGAGTTACTGTTGTTAATGAAGTCATAGCCCAGGGATCAGATAGTTTACATTGTAATTCTAAGGAGCCTGGTCTGTGCCAGTAGTAAGGCACAGCCCTATAAAGACATGCTTGTGCACTGGAGCACAACAGGTGTCAGTCATACAGTCATGCAAAAGGAAGGTGTCAAAATCAGGGGAATTACACAAATGTTAGCTTTAAAACAGTAAAAAAAAAGTGGTGGAAAAAATTCCAAGGGAGAAGCATAGCTGCTTTACTATAAAAAAGCAATCTCCAGCCCAACGGGCAACATGGGTTCATAATTAGAAGAAGTTGTCAGTCAAAATGAATCCATTTTAGGACTGCGTTACAGGACAGCTCAAGTATCTGAATGTCATCGAGGTATGTGACTGTCCTGGAAAATATTTGCTAGAAAATTTGATGGGTTGTAGATAAGACTAAGCCTGAGGAACTGGACTGCTGCCTGGCTGATGCATAGGCAAAGGAGGTTGTGGTGAGAGGCATGATGTCAGGAATAAGGAAGCTAACTGCTGGAGTCCCACAGGGGTCAGAAATGGTTCTGTTTCTCTTCAGTAGGCTTTTTGCAGTCATTTCTGAGGGAGCAGACAACAGGATAAGCGTCATTAATGATTATGTAAAGTTAGGTACAGCAATGAATGACTACCGGTAGCAGCCTTAGAAGGGATTTGGAAAGATGACTAAATGGGCAGAAAGGCATCATTTGTGGTTCATTACAGAAAAAGGCAAGCACTGTACTTGAGCAAAAGCAAACCTTGTATGAAGTATCAGCTGGATGGGTGAAATGGATCTAGAATGTTGATCACACCTGAGCTGGTCACTCAAAAGTGGATTGTAATGGAAGTTGCAGTAGCAATGAAAATGCTGGCAGGTATTTTTTGGTCAAATGAGTACAAAAGCATGGACGGTAATGCTCCTGCTCTACCTGGCCTTGGGAATGACATGAGAATGACATGGGTGTCTTGTGCATTTCTAGACATCTGCCAAGCAGAGGAACATCAGGCCGCTGAAAGGAATTTAGAGTAAAAAATGTAGTGTGCAATGCATAGGGAAAGATGTAACACAAGGCAACTATAACTGACACAAATTTTCACTAGCACAAAGAAAATATGAGGATTATACAATCTGCGTATAAAAGACTGTCATGGAGATGCATGAGCTAACAGTGACATCATCACAGGAAGGACAGAGAGGATTAGGAGAGGGATCAGGCCAAAGGTTGGCATGGCTAATTCCTAATTCAGTCTGTGAAAGTACATCTTCATGGATTGCAGATTCAGACCTATAAAGTGAGTTAATACAGTGGACAGTGAAGAGACAATCAACAATAAGAAAGAGAATAGATGGGAAAAGATGGGAGAGCATCGAGTCAGATAACTTCCTGTAGAGTCTGTAGTGCTGAAGCAGGTTAATGTCCTACAGGTGTGCACACATCAAGAATAAGTTTACATCTGGCACACCTACTCTTTTTCTCATAAGTTAGTAGTTCTTTCATATGTTGCCCACTAATAACTTTCCTCATTTCATAGTGTGATTTTGTACTACTGACTGCGTATTACTACACCATGACTAAATAGTGCCATTCAATATCCAGATGTGTCCCTTTAGGCTCTGTCCACAAGTTTATTCCATAATTACACTATCACTGCATGACTGATACTTCACTATGTTCAGATTAGCAAAATAAATCAGCATAATCTGATATTTAAAGGAGAAAAACATCAAATATTTATCTTGTGTGAGTAGATCCAGACTATGAAGAAAGTTGTGGTAATTGGGCCCTGGCCAATTCCAAAAGAAGGGAGGACCACAGTTTTTTGGGCCAGAAGTGACTCACTACAATGATCATGGGGGATTCCTTCTGAGTCTTCAGAAGTATCCTGAATATCAGTGGAAAGTGTGGAAAAGAATACAAGAAAATTCCTGTCTAAGGAAAAGAAAAGGCATCTGTCTTCCAGGCCTTCTCACACGCAGTCCTGCAGAAGAATTTCACCTGCTACTTGTGCAATAAAGAGATAAAAAGGTCTCTCTAAGGAACTCCCCCCGATGGATCAAAACCCTTGATCTAATTTCCATTTGAGATGATTTACCTTTGTCCTGCACTGCTTGTCTACCACACAGGTTTTCCTCTGATGAAATGTAGTAGGCTATAAAGTGAGATTCTACAGTAAAGCTATATCCCAGGCTAACATTGCATAGTCTGCAAAATGAGTAAGACCTGGTTCCCCCTTGGTCCTGTGGACCGAAGGTGATTCAGAGAGTAAAATACCTTGATAAAGGCAAACATCTCTTATACATTTATGTGCTTGTGCCAGTCATTGTTGTCCCACATACCTTGTACTTTAATCCCCTTTGACAGTGCACATCAAGCAAAGTCTGAGGCATCTGTGGTGACTGATTGCTTTGGAGCAGGAATGGTGAAGGGGAGACCCTGGATTCTGGGATATTTGAAGTCTCCACTAAGTGATTTCTCACAAATTCCAGGACTGAAATTTGTAAAAATAATTGGTGTTTCTGCTGGGACCCAAGAGACTTCAGATTCTGTTGTAGCTTTCTCATGTGGAGTCTAGCGAGAATTATCATGGAAATCACAGATGCCACATGAACTATAATTCTGAGGTATTACCTTGAAGTGACTGAAGTTTGAGTGGAAAACCCTTTAAAATATTTAAATATAGATCTATTTTTTCTTGTAGAAGAAACTCTGTTTATACTAAGATGTCAGTCAGACACCCTGGGAATGCATTCTTGTGTGATAGTGTCAAGAATAAGTTTTGGATGTTCTGTTGGAATCCCACCCAACTGAAAGATTCCTGACACTTCAAATCATAAGCAGATAGTCTAAATATAGAAAAATGTGCATACCCTATAGTCTGCAATATGTTATAACTGGAGCTGGACACTTTGGAAATTGTCTTGGTACAGTGGCTAGCCCAATGGGTGAGGCAGAGAACTGATAATGTGATCCAGACACATAAATCCTTAGGAAGCGTTTGATGTCTGGATGGGTAGGAATGATATGATAAGCATCTTTTTAACCTAAGGTTATCAAAACACACCACAAATGAGGAAGATGAGGTAAGGGATTGTGTACTGAAAGAATTTTGAACTTGGGCACTATCACAAAATGGTTTAGGAAAGAAAGGTCCATAACTGGTCTCCAAGCATTTTCTTTCTTTTGCACCAGATAAAGTCTTAAAAAATAAAAAAAAAACACTTTCATACTGGGAAGAAAGAAGATTATGTTTTTCTATAACCTCTTGAGAATGCATTTTGCTGTAGGACAGAAGGGAGTATAAAGATTTGCTCTGGTGGATGTGGAATATTTCCCTGAAAACGTAGGATTTCTTCCCACTGCCATCTCCGCCAATGCTGAATCAGTCTCAGAATGCATTTGTCTGGAACAATCTGTTGCCAAAGAGAAAAATGGAGATTCAGACATTATGGAAGGGATAAGGGACTGCAATGATGAAGGGGCTTGGGGGTCAAAGTCCCTTATATAGTCCTTTTGCCTTGTTTAACCACCCTTTGTTTGGGAAGTCTTGCTTTCTTTTTGGAACCTCTTTAACATTGTTTTTTTAAACACCTGCTTACCAGCATTTTCATGAGACTGTTTTGTTTCTTTCCAAAATTGGATGAGGAAGCAGAAAAACTCTTGGAAAATTTAAAGAAGAAGTGGCCAAAAAATAGACCTCCGTCCAATGGTGAATTTAAAATCTCATTATTTTTTATGTATCCTCTTTGAGGTTCCCAGAATGCTCCCATGCAAATCTCCTTAATGCAGTAGCAGTAGAAACAGCCCATGATGTAGTATGCATGGAGTCATAAACACACTTTAAAAAATGAGTAGAGACTTCAGAAATATAAGAAACTAAACCACACAGATCAGATTTTTCCCCACAGGATGAAAATGCAGATATTGCATTCCTCATACTTTCACAATAAGTCAAAATAAAGTTTAACATATGAGCCAACAATTAAAATTTCGAAAAATTAATATTGCAGATGCATACACTTTTCCCAAATGTATCAAATATGTTACCATTGTTGATATAAAGTGAAGGATCAGAGTTAACAAAATGCTTGACAGCAGCTAGATTGACTAAAACTATAGCTAATGGGTCAGGCGTGAGTTGAGAGACATTTGAAAGACTGAGGAACTTTGTACATTTTTATATGTTTTTTAAATGCAGCAGACTGACTCTCAAGGAAATTAGAGGCTGTAAAAACACGTCCTCCAATGGTGGCATTACTTGGGGGGGGGGGGGGTTGGATCTGAGAATTCCAGTTGTAACATTCCTTAATTGGTTCTGAGGGATTGAAAAACCTCAATCTTCACTCAGTAAAAAGACTGGTGCTTTCTGGAAACAGTCTCAAAGATAAAGAATCACTGACAGGGAGATTTTTTTTTCTCCTACCAGAAATCACCTGTTAAGAAGGGTCAGTAGCATGTACAAGATCCTGAACCAGACTTAATAAACTGGTCCTATCCAGTGAAACAGGAGCAAATGAAATATGCTTAAATTTATATTTCTTTTTGACAGAAAACTTAAGGCAAACAGGATTTTTAATGGCAGCAACAGCTTCTCCAGGGATGGATACAACATTTTGATTAAGCAAGGGCATCTTCTCTGACCCTTCTCTCAACACCAACAGATGTGTCTTTCCCTTGTCCTCTAAGATGACCCTAAAAGCTGCAGAGGATGTGGCTAACCCCTGTTCTTTGTGGCTTTATAGGCCAATACCTGAGAGATCCGGAGAAGAAAGATGTCATTTGATGAGACAGCTTTGGCCACAACAAATTCTCCCATCTATGGCTAAGGCAAATTGCTACCCTGCAGTAGTGGCAAAGGCTCTGCAATTAACTTTTTCTTTTCATGGCTTGAAGAAGGAATCTCCATGGGACTGGTAGCTTTGTTCTATGGGCAAGCAAAAAATTATGTATTTTCCATGAAAACTAAGCAGCACAAGCCGGTAAAATTTTAAAAGTAGTGCAAAGTAACTTTTCCCAACAAAAACGCACTAAAACACTCTAATACACTTCATCAGCCATAAAATGTATTTTTAAACACATTTTTACCACAGAGAAGTTTGCTTTAGAATGTTTAAATTAAGTCTTAAACTGCCAAATACAAAAAGCACTCCTGTTTAAAAGTTTAACAAAGTCGTAATATGAAGACTATGAAGAGCATCAGGTGGTAGTAGAATTAATTATTTATTTATATACTAACGCAGGTGAAAGGAAATGGTTATGTGAGGATAAACTGAAATATGTCATAGTTAATTTGTTGATTATCTTAGTGGGGATTTTAATTGTAACGTAAGGAAAGATAAAGGTATAAGATATTAAAGTAACAAATGAAATAATGAAAAATGGTTAAAACTAGGAGAAGAGAAGAAAAAAAATATGCACACATAAGAACAGTATAGTACAATCTTAGATAGATTGTACAGGGACAATAATAGGAGAAAATGAAGACATAATGAAAGAATGAAGGGTTTAGAAAGACTGATATAATAATTGTGGGGATGGAATATTTAAAACAAGAAAAAAAATTATGTGATGATCATATGACAATGAAGCCAGTTTACAGAAACATGACATATTGGTGTGTTATGTATAAAGAGAAACATAAAAGTGTATATACAAAGGAAGAGAGGTAAAAATGGAGGAAAGTGAAGGAAAAATAAAGCAAGAAAAGGAAGGAGTGTGAAGAGCTATTGCCAATAGGAAATAGTGATTTTTTTAAAGATAAAAAGGAAATATGTATAAGTATAATAATGAAAACATGAAACTGTTAACAGTCACACAAAAAGGAAAAGATATGTGATGCGATTATAACATTTGTATAGAAAAGGAGGGAGGGAAGAAATAAAAAAAAATGGTGGCCGTTAACATTAGGAAACATGGCCTATATAATAGCCATGAAAGTTATTCAAAAATAACTTATGAATATTGTAGGTGAAAGGTTAAATGAAGGAATATATGGAATTAAAGGGAAAAAGATGAATGAGGTATTAATAATGGTGAAAGAGATAGTTGATTGTACAACAAAGGAAAAGGGTGAAGGAAGAATAATGTGTGATTTAGCTTGACACATTTGATATTGTAGATCATAAAGAAATGTTGATTATCTTACAAGAATAAGGTATAGGAAGGAAAATCACAGAAATAGTTATGCCAGTATATGAAAATTCATGTGTTTCATTCGTAGTGACTGCATGGATAGTGAAAAGCATAACACAAAAAAGTAGAGTAAAACAAGATTGTTCAGTGAGTATGCGGTTGTGGTAGTTATAAATGCAATGATACAATTTAAATTGGAGAGGGAAGAGACAGGTTGTGAGACTGCAGAAGGAGTAAGATGGCCCTGAATATTAGTATGCACAGATGTAGGTTTGATAGCTAAGAACAGATGACGAATGAGGGAGGTGATGAAAAGTACAGAAAAGCATATGAAGAAGGTAGGCTTACAGCTGAATTCACAAACAAGTAATGGTTTGGGAAAGTGGTGAAGATTGCTGGAATAGATTTTTAAAAAGAATGAGATTACTGTGTTAGGTATATGATTTCAGAATTATCAGGTTACTAAAGAGCAATGGAGGGAACTATTTTAAAAAATAAAGAAATTAACAGAATGGTGGAAAGTTTTTCAATTAACCTTAAAGAAAGGTAAACATGTTAAATAGTAAACCAAAGTAAGGTGTAGCGGTATGTCCGAAAATAATTCCACATTTTCTTCTCCAGTTGTCTATGTTTAATGAAACCAAGCTTGATATTCATTGCGCATAGTAAAATAGACTAAAATGTAAATAATATAGCTCTAGGATAAACACCTTCACTGCATGCATTTTCATGTAGAATTCATCAGAACCTAGTGTGTCAGCGTAAGAAAAGATCTTATATAACATCCAGGTCAAAGTACAAAGGGAAAAATAATAAACTCTTTTAATAAATTTAAACAAATAAATGTATGTGCAATTTAAAAAATTGTGTATTTGTATAAATACCAAATGAGTCCATAAAATATATATAAATTCATTTATCAGGGCACCTACCAAGAAAATATATAAACAAATTCACCACCCGATTCTAAGTACAACCTAAATGAATGAATGAATAAATAAATAAATGAATAAATAAACCAAGATACTCAAGATAATTATTTATATAAAAAATTAAACTGCGTATTTAATATTTTGGCTGTTCTCATGTAAAGAGCACTCCTTAGTGAAACAGTCTCATTAGGACCAGAATGTGTTGTGGCATTTAACAGCAACTGCAAGTTCTTTATACTTAGGAGTTCTCACATTGTACCCACCTATAGGTAACTTATAAATTCTCTCCAGTACAAAGTATAAAAACCTTTTAAAATCTTACGTGAGTGCTTAAACAGGGCATTGTCAGTAATTTTGTTTTTAATATATCTAAGATGTTCATAAATACATACACTTAATTGCCTGTCAGCATTCCCAGCATAGACTGCTAAACAGGAAGAACAACTGGTCAAATAATCTACACCCTCACTTTTACAATTAGAGTGTTCTAGACAGGCTACAGATCTCATATATCCTGGAACTAGCACGAAGGACCCTTCCAAAATGTTGCAGCAGTACTTACAACTACCGCATTTTACCATCCTCTTTTCTTTATTGGACCTACATCCCTGTTGCCAACGGATTTCTCAAACAAATGTTCAAGTTGATCCCTTAATTACTGGATGTTTTCATCATAACACAATATAAATAATTATCTTAAATATTCTATCGTTTACTCAGTAGTAAATATAGTACAATTGTTGCTACTTTTGGCCATTTGTATATAATCAGATTAAGTTTATCACATATCTGGCTGTCATATGGAAGTCCATGCCATGCTAGAAAGTAATATCATGGTCATCCCTCTAAACTACTTAGCCAACAATTTTAGACAAAGTCAAAAATAAAAGTGTGTGTGGGGGGGGGGGGCAGAATCAGAGACAGATTTTAAATATTGCTGTTATAAACTTCAGAAGCTGCTAGAATAACAGGTGTTGCATTAACTTGTATTTTCTAAAAGATATAAAGTCTAAATTGATAGACAACCACAACATTAAGAGAAACAGATCAAGAATACAGGGCAAAAATCAGGAAGGCTGGCAGATATGATTATGGCTGAACTGACAGGTTTTCAGGAGAAGACAACAATTTCATGTTAGTATACAGTGAGCTACAGGTACATGATATGAGTTGAAGGCACTGAGACATTTTTGTACTGTGTTGATTGCCCATCTTCTAGAAGAAATATTTTATTCTTTTACATGATCACAGATTTAAAATCACACACACACACACACACACACACACACACACACACACACACACACACACACACACACACACACACACACACACACACACACACACACACACACACACACACACACACACACACACACAATTCATTATACAGCTCCACAGACAATGCATATAGTTTTATCTATCATGTTTATTGTTGTCTTACCTGCTCTAACTATCTAGTTGTCCCCTTGGCTTTGTAATGCATATCAGCCCATTATGCTTTTTGCTGTATATGCTATTCATTAATGGGACTTGGCTTCTAACTGAAAGCTTATTATTACAATTCTCAGTGCATACTTCCACTTGCATACTCACTGTTATGTTCTTATAAGATCTCTTTGATAGGACTGCCTTTCTTTATATTCTGCCACTCCTATAGCGTGACCAAAGGGAAAAGTATTGCCCAGTTTATTACATCAACATCTTATAGTGTTCTTGTATATATTCTTGATTATTCTATAGCTTTGGTAAGCATCATTCTGATTAACTTCTATTAATCAATATACAGAAATATGACCAGTGGAATATTATTTTCAACCACAAATGTATATTATGACTTGAAATTATTGCTGTGTTTTTAAAAAATACATCAAAGTATTGAAAGTGGACTACTTATTGCACCTTTATATGATTCTAGTGTTTGCACATCCTTGCATGCAGTGCTATATTTGGAATGGACCATGTTACTTCTCTACTTTTGGAGTACAATCTCAATCATTTTACCTACATAGTCAAACAGGATGCTGTGCATGACATCAGGATACACATGCCAAGGTGTGACCATGTGCCTTACTGAATCTTTTTTATTACAAAAATGCGATCAGTGGTTAAGTTGCTAAGACTTTCTGCATCTGAGTTGCCCTTATTTTGGAGCATGGCTTATGATGTACATGATGTCTTGTCAGCTTGGCTGTTTCAGGACTCACTATCATAATAGACAGTACATACCTGCAAAAGTAAGGTGACTGTACAGTTAAAAGTCACGACTTCAAGTATGATTGAATTTAAACTGTCCAAAAAATTGTGAGAATCCATTTATGTAAAAGCATTAATTAGAATACAAGAAGAACACTGATTTTAAACAGACAATTCATACTACATTCTGAATATATGGCTGTGTTTTAAAACTACATCAAAATATTGAAAGTGGTCAAATTCTCACAGTACAGTGACTGTGCTTGTACCGAACAAGCATTGCAGCTTAGCTGTTTTAATGCTCTGACCTCAAACATTGTTTCACTGTCGGTGCATAGGTTTACCCTAAAGGAATATGTCCGTCACTGTGCAAACTTTCTGGAAAACTCTGTATAGTGATAATAGTTCATGGGGTAGGTCACCTTGGATGTTATAACATTCATCATGAACTATAACCAAGTTATGGCCTTACTAGAATCTGCCTCTGAATACAAATAAAGCTTGCACCCACGGAGAACTGTACTCTGACTGTTATGTCTCTCATTTAGTGCTTGATTCTTATAGAGCAGAAAGCTCTTTTGACATCTTTGAATGAGAAAATAATGTAGCCCTGCTGTTAAGTGTAAGTGTCAGAAGAATGAGGATTTCTGTCTTGACACTGGGATGGTTGGATACATGTTCAATGTGTCTGTGAATGGATTTTTCTTTTTAGAATAACAAATAAATGGCTGATTTCACATTTTGCTTAGGAGTTTGATAAATTACACATTTTTTTTTTAAAAAAGAAAAAGACATTCTTCATCTTCAAGGGAAGATATGCTGTGATGGCCACCTCATAGTTTCCTTAACACTTTTAGGCCTGGTAATGGTATATCGAATTTCACACTGTTCTAATAACAGCTATGCATTTGTAAAGCAGGGGAAAGATAGAGACTGTAATAAAATTATGTGTGTGCCTATTTGTTCATCTATTTGTCTGTCTGTGTTGGGAGTCACACACCAAGCATATTTATGTGTGTTTTACATGGCTGATGGAGTTAGTGAACTGCATTGCCAGATTTAATGTCTGGAGATTTATGTCGCCTGCTTTAAATGGAAAGGAAAAAAAATCCCTCCAGTGTAAAAGCAAATAAATAAATAGATAAATATGCTCTAACTATTGTATCTGGTGGCATGTATGTATTCATATACATACACCATCTAATACGCAGTAGCAAAAGTACTAAAACACAGACAAGACTTTGGGCCCAGTTCAGTTACTCTGAAGGTGCAGATAATACCGAGGGAAGACTTTGTTATGCTGTGTTACAGTTTCACAGTATTTTTAGTTTAGTATAGGATGGTACCACAAGAAGCTACTGTTTTGCCACAATGACTTCAAATGCTCTTTAAAAGCATCTGACAGAGCATGTTGTATGAAGCAGTTTTTCAGCAGAAGCATATGAAAGAACTAAAGAACAGCATCTGTCCTTCTGTCTGCACTCTATGAATTACAGATGTTAAAGCACGTATTTTTAATAGTTTTGTTGTATTATCAAAATCTGAAAATAAAATGTGACAAATTATTAAATTTCAGAAAAATAATAATATACTGACATTCAGGAAAAACGTTGTTGTGGGCAGTAAAAGCTACTACCAAAAGTGGCAGTTTCCACAATTGTAGGAAATCTGATTTAGATAGATATTGTATAATTAACATGTATTTGAATCTCAATTAATTACCCTGATGCAAATTAATACTTTCCTGTAGTATGCACTTCAGGAGGCCCATGTGTCTCTATGCCCCCCCCCCATTCCCCCATTCATTCTCCCACATATAACTCTTACATTTCACTGAGTTGACCGATTATCCCTGATGGACCTTACTATTTTTGTCCTCGGCCCTTAAACATTACTATCTGCACAGTCCTTATTATCAGTAAAATGTATTGTGATCCTAAAGTTTTCCCTGCTATCATCGAGTGTTCTTCCTGGCTTTTCCTGAAGCCTTAGCATGGCTATATACCTGTAAGGCAAACCCTCATTGGCATAATCCCAAATGTCCCTGAATTTACAGAATGCTCCTGATGTTCCTTTTATATCTGCCCCATGACTCATGGACGATAATACCAGGCCTTAATGTTTCATGCTACATATTATTTAAAAAATACCCCATAATACAGACCCTTCGCAGTGATGGTAGATGGTTGAGACACTTACTTGATAAGCTAATTTCTGTGCTAAAGGTGCAAGGTCCTAAACTCCTCTCCTTTAACTGTTTTTTTTTTTTTTTGTTTTGTGATATAAAGTAACGTGCTAAGCATATTCCTGGTGTCTAGTTGTGGTGCAGAGAACGAACACTGTGCTGAAGAGCTGGATTGTGCATTGAGAGTACAGGGTTCGAAGCATGTTGTGGGGTAATTTTAGATCTCTGGTGTCTAGTGCCAACCCCCACTCATGCATCCGTAGATCTTCCATGCTGAAAAAGTATTGCTTGATTAACTTCTAGGTATCCCTGGTGTCTACCCGCCACAGACACACATAAAACTGCATGAAATGTCTATTAATCTTGAAGATTTTAGAGGTATGACACCACCCAGACACATGCAGACACCCAGCCCAATCCCACTCTTGCACACACTCACCTATTCACCCATACACACTCTCCACACACAGTACACTTACCTGTAACCAAGCATTCCTGTGCATACACTCATGCATGCAGCTACACACATACATGTGCATACACACACACGCAGGCACACACACACACACACACACATACACACACACACACACACATACACACACACACACACACACACACACACACACACACACACACACATACACACACACACACACACATACACACACACACACACACACACACACACACACACAAAGACAAACATACACGCCACCACTATCTGTTCACTAAACTTCCTGGCAATTACCTCTAATGTGATTCCACCCACTGAAAGTAATGGGTGAATGCAAACTTTTGCCCATGTTCATTAATGTGGCTGACTGAGTTTAGCTTATGCTGCCAAGTGATTCTTTGAATTGTTCAGCTTGTACATGCCTCACCACAGGAATTTCCAGGGGCACGTTATTAATTAACATAGTCCAGTATCCTGGAATACCTTGTTATCATTTGTGGGAGGTCATGGTGACAAAACACTGTGGAGCTGCACCTCTTCATGTTATGTGTTAGGGCTGTCCCTGAATTAGAAATGGTTACTAGGAGCTGTACAAATAGCTTACACCTCACAGTAACCTTTCTGAATCTCTCCGTACTATTTAAATAACATAAAAACTGTCCAAAACATCTTCAAGGCCATCCCACATGCTAAAACAATGTTGGCAGTAAATAGCTATACTATTAATTTGTTGATAATATTTCTTGTTAAACTGAACAAAATACTGCACAAAGCTAACTATAACAAAAACAGCCTATACCAATGATACTACCAACAAACCAATTAGTATGCAGTCAATAAGCTCTTAACCAATTCACACTTTCAGTATGTGGGATGACGATATATAGAGGTCCTAATGTCCAAAAGCAGCAATGGAGTATCAAAGTGCTTTGAGTCATTAATATTTTGAAATATATGCCACAAATCAAGTTACTTTGTCTAGATCATATAAATTCATAGGTAAATACTAGGTTATCAGTGTGCAGACTGTTACAAAGCTAGCTAACAACCACAGGTGAGAATCAAATCTTGTCCTTTGCACCTGTGAGGTAAAGACATTAACCATCATGCCACCTCAGATATTACATTTTGATTTGCGAATATCTCCATTCTATATCTGTATCCTTCTGGAATAATAGGCTATAGGGTGTAACACTTGCTCATTTGGAGAAAGTAATGCTGCCCCTAAGCTGTAACTACTATTTCCTTTGATTTTGTGAAATGTTTCAACTTGGGCACGTACCTAAGACCATGGCATACTTTTCCTTAACAAGTCTGTTAAAGATCAGAGGATTCTAGAAATGCCTGCTACAAATGTGCCCAAATAGATGATCATGCCCAGCACTTGGTCTCAGATTAGTTGCACAGGATGGACTCTGTAACTTAGCTATGGCTTGGACCTTGGTTGGAGTTGGTTGTACACTACTATTACATATATGGTGCTGCCCCTATTACTGACATTATGACTTAATAAAGTAGCAGTTATCTTCATTATACCTTAGATCTGATTTTTTGAATTGTTTGCAGCACTGGCTCTAACCATGAATCATGTGTT
Organism: Protopterus annectens; assembly: GCF_019279795.1. Classification (NCBI taxonomy): domain Eukaryota; kingdom Metazoa; phylum Chordata; order Ceratodontiformes; family Protopteridae; genus Protopterus; species Protopterus annectens. The sequence goes on along the minus strand of NC_056746.1, from coordinate 1,467,763,097 downwards.
TGCTTCTCAGGTCCAAATATTAGTATGTCATCAATAACAGCACCACCACCATACACACCTTTGAGCAAATCTCAGGTGCTGAGTTTATACAAAATGGCAGCCTTTTAAAAGATTATATCTCTATGAGGAATGATGGAAGCTATCATTGTTTGGTACTGGCTGGTGTCCACTGTAAGTATTTAATATAGAAAACACACTTTTGTATTAACATTTTTGGGTGCTATGCCTTTTAAAGCTTTATTTTTAACACCCTACAGCTGATCATGGGCCTCTCATTCACTGGGTCTACTAGTTCTGCCATAGCCATCCCTGGAATATACCCAACCCATGTCTGGGGCAGATAAGAAGAGTGAAGACCCTGATGCAGTGCCATTCTATTGCCATGAACTATTTTTATTTTTCCTACCCCTCTGCATATGTTCTTTAACATCCCCACTGATACTCCTACACACTTTCCAAGCTGCTACTTAAATCCAATCACCTGGGCTTTATCTGTGACTCTTTCCCATTATGCCACAGAGATAGATACGTTCTGGCACAATGCATGTGTCGTTTAATGTAGGCAATACAAACATTTCACATACAACTGCATCTCTGAGCTTTTTTTAAAATAACACATTTTCATTCAGTCATTCTGTTTATATTCATTCATCCTTTTCTTGACCGGGTTAAGTGCACTAGGCTAGTGGCTTATTTTCAGGTGAGACCTGAGGTGGTATTCTTGCTATTAGGAAAAATATGACCAGGGCTTCAGGGAACTTCCCTACTCTTTTTGATCACCAAGTCAAGCAGATGGGGCCTTGGATTAACATATCATCTGAAGGGCAGCACACTCTGGAGTGTAGTGCTCCCCTAATACTGCACTGCAGTGTCAGCAGTTCAGTTACCTGAAGTGGGATTAGAACCTGTAACACCAAAGATGATATTACCTGTTTTGTCACTGATATAGTTATGGGAACCATGAGAGCGCACTACTAACTTAACTCAGAAATGCTTTTCACAATATCAAGGATTTGCATGCAAGTTCTGCCTCTCCTTTGGAAGCATATGAAATGACACCTTCTTAAGTTTAGTTTAGTCATATGGAATGGTATTTTGTTTTAACTGGAATTTTGCTAGTGCACACTACAGCAGGACAAATACAACAAATACATCTACACTAACTTTATTTATTCTTGCATGTCAGCCCATTTTGCACATCGGAGCTCTGCTGAGTAGATTGTGTGTTCAGCGCATCAATCCAAAACTCAGACTTATGTTCCTTTCATTCAGACATGGCTAAAATGTATGAATGCACTTGAGTTTTGTGCACAGCTATGAATATCAATCTGTGCTTCATGCAACTGCAGGTTTTGGTGAAACTTCTACATGTAGCATGTGATATCACAGTAACATCAGCACCTGTATCAATTTTTCACAAAATTGTTTCAGAAAAGTTGTTTATTTAGGTCTGTTATATATATATATATATATATATATATATATATATATATATATATATAGATATACATATATATAAATCTTCTAATCATTAGTTTGGGTCAGTTTGTGAACATTTATACTTTTCTGAAATGATACTGGTACTCATAACCAGCCTTGAATAAAAACACATTTTCCTGTCTCTCAGTTTGTTATATTTAATATAACAAGTATATTTTCAAATATATTGTGTGCATCAGCGAATTTAACACAAAATGTGAATGGTAGTGAAGAAACAATCCCAAAGCTCATGTTATATAGCGACATTTTTCTTTTCATTTAACAATTTACTACAACATAGAGTCTAACAGAACAGTTAGCATTTAAAATGAACCACTTCTGATGAAAGCATCGTTACTATGAAAAACCACAAGAAACTAGCGATGTACTTAGCAACACTAGTTCATATACAACAAGTTTAATTACATCTATTCTGTGTTGAGAATTCATTGCATTAAAATAGAATTGCTAAAAAATAGATTATTGAACCTATATGTATCTGATGATTCTGAGAGGATTATGTAGTGCATACATGAGTTAAACTACCGATATTTGTCCCGTCCCCCCTTTAAATAACCACACCACACACATAAAGACATTTGACAACCTTTTATTAAACTGTATTATACAATGAACTATGTACACAAAAAACCAACATTAATTATCTTCTTCAGCAACGATGATCACCACTCACCCTGGATGAACTTTACCTCAAGGCAGCATACCAACTCACTCTGACACCTTCTCCACCGGGGTAGCGTACCTACTCACCCACATAAAGAGGCAGCGTACCTCCTCACCTCACCACCATACCTAACCATAAACCAATAACCACCTTCTTTAGAGGGGGGAACAGAAGAGGACAATCTTGTCCCTCTTCTCCGCCTCAAATTGCCCACATCTTCCATCCATATTTAAAAGAGGAGGGTGGGAGGGCTACCAACTCACGCCAAATGTGCCTACTTCCTTTAATCCCAAACCCTTAGTACTATCAGAAGTCCCACCTACTAATACCTCACTTCCTTTTACATCTCCCTCCATCCTTAACCCATTCACCACCATAAACCCACTATCCTAACCAACTACAATCCTTACCTTCCTTTCTACCATTATACCCTCCCCACACCCATTTACCCCCTTACTCGAGGGATCGGGACAACTTAGTTTGTCCCAAACTGCATTTTTTCCCATCCCCCCTTTAAATAACCACACCACAAACATAAAGACATTTGACAACCTTTTATTAAACTGTATTATACAATGAACTAGGTACACAAAACCAACATTAATGATCTTCTTCAGCAATGATGATCTCCGGGCAGCGTCACCACTCACCCTGGATGATCTTTACCTCAAGGCAGCATACCAACTCACCCTGAAACCTTCTCCACCAGGGCAGCATACCCACTCACCCACATAAAGAGGCAGTGTACCTCCTCACCTCACCACCATACCAAACCATAAACCAATAACCACCGTCTTTAGAGGGGGAACAGAAAAGGACAATCCTGTCCCTCTTCTCCACCACAAGCCTGATCCCAGGCTGTTCCCCCTCCTAAACCCTAGCCACAATCATATACTCTAAAAAGAGTTTCAGATGCAAATTAAAAAGATCCAGACCCACGTCATTAAGGTGTACTCTATCCGTTTGATACCAAGACTCATCTCCATCCCCAAAATCTCTATGGTCAATAGTATGCATCCCCAAAATCCTTAATTGCCTAGCCAACCTTTGATTAACACACCTTCTAACCCTTTCAATTGCCTTATAACTATATGCAGCCCTCCAACACAAACGCGGAACCAACTCTGACCACACAATTTCCATACCCAGGTACAATGCCTGTAATCTCATCAAATCTCGCAGCATAATGTCCACCAATTGTTTTTTTAGAAACAATGCCCAAGTCATTGCCCCCTAAATGAATGACTAGTATACAAGGACAACCCACCTTCAGTTTAGCCCTCTCAAATTCATGCAACAATCCATCCCACCTAAGCCCCCTAACACCATGCCAGGACACTGACCACCCTAAATGTGCTAAACCCAAATTTACCCCATCATCCCTAACTAAAGCACGCTTATCTGCCCAGTGGATGAACGAATGCCCCAAGATGATAATGTGCTTCCCTAAAAGAAAAGAAGAAATATTAATAATCAGACCACAACTTATCTAATATAAGACAAAAATGCATTTGAAGACCACCTCCCCACTCTTTTAATCAATTCAATGGAACTACCCTCTCTAGCTAAATCTGAAGCCCCACCTATCCTGAATGAGCTGCAAACCTCTCTGTCTGAAATCCCATACAATGTAAAACCTTCCTCACCAAAAGTATGAATCTACTACTCGACACCACCTTCCCATCCACTGAACAAAAAATTAACTGATCCACACTCCCCTTTCACCTCCTCACAAATTCATTTGCCTACATTACTGGACAAATGCAAGGATTCTTGTCAGTTTTAAGCACCACCACACATCCCCTACACAAGTGATCTGTCTTACTCCTCCTTAATGCAATAGTAACCTCACTGTCCCCTATAATAACATCCTTCCAACATAACGAGCCTAACAACTCAGAAATATGAAAAGCTCCAAAATATAACCATGTACATAATGTACCCCACATAAAATAATCCATAGACCCCTTTTGCACAAACCTAACCCTTTCAACAAAACTTTCAATATAACCCTCGTAAGTGGCCATCAAATATCCTTATGTTCCACCACCATTCTCTCCCAACCCCTCAACATACACCCTAATGTCCAAGACTTAGCAAAATCCTGCAACCCCACTACCTTAGCGAAAATGCTAATTGCAGCCACATCCACCTTAACTGTCTGCAAAGCCCTGCCTAACCCCCAAGCACGAGCTACATATCGCAGTAGTAATTCCTCTGACCATACCCCTTCCTCCTCTGGCAGCTGCAAAATAAACTGATTAAAATCAGAAAGAGCCCTACCATACACCTTCCTTGTAGAAGGGGCCCAGGAATGCCATACCAACCGCCTGGCTACATCGATCCAAGATTCCACACCTCCTCTGGCAGGATTTCTGGCACCTCCTCCGCCCATGGAACCACTCCTCGAAACCTGCAAAACTGAAATCGAGACAGGTTATCAGCAGTCTCATTCCTTATGCCAGGTACATGCACACCTGTAAAAGAAAAAATTATTAAAAGGCTCTGCAAAACCAATTTATGTAATACCAACAATAACAAACCCGACTTAGCTGTCTTCTTTTGCAATACCCTCACTACAGCCATATTGTCAGAGTGAAAAACTACACGTTTTCCCCTCAATTGCTCCTTCCACACCACCGAAGCTGCCTATATAGGCATCAATTCCAGAAAGGCCACATCCCGCTTCCATACCTCCTCTCAATCCTGAGGCCATTCAGCCGCAAACCACTGACCCCTGAAATAGGCCCCCATGCCAGCACCCCCATCTGCGGCCATAAACAACTGAAGTTCTTCCTGCCTCACCCAGTCTGACTGCCAAAAAGATATCCCATTAAATTGTTGCAAAAAACCATTCCACAACCCCAAGTCCTCCCACACCAGTTGGATTACCCTAACCCAATGGTGTTTGCTCTTACCCCCTTTCAGCAAATATGCCAGTGTCCTGCAAAAAGCATGCCCTGGGTGTACCGCTCAACAGACAAAATTCAAAACCCAAGTAACTCCATAGCTGAACTTACCCAACACTGAAAGTATCACCGACCTAAGCCTCTCTATTTTATTCTGTGGTAAACAAAACAGTCCCCGCACTGCATCAACTGTTAATCCAAGAAATTCTAATGCCCTTGCCGGACCCTCCATCTTATGCTGACCCAATGGTACCCCTAACTCCTCACACATAATCGTAAACTCCTGCAAACCCTTCTGTGCTCCTACCCTTCCTTCGCCCACCAACAAAAAATCATCTAAATAATGCACTGCCTTTTGAGTCCCCACTTTCTGCTGCCAAATCCAATGCAATACTGTACTGACCTTCTCAAAAGTCACACATGCCACTGAACAACCCATAGGCATAGCTTTATCAAAGTAGTAATTATCTCCTACCCGCATCCCCAATAGTGGCCAATCCTCACTCCTAATAGGCAACAATCGAAAAGCTGACTCAATGTCGACCTTAACCAATCATGGCTCCCTAAATTCCCTAATCACTTTCACTGCATCATCTAAGGAAGTGTAATGCACCCTAACCTCCTCTTCTGCAATAAAATCATTTACTGAGTTCCCTTCTGGATAAGACAAGTGATGTATCACACTGAATTCCCCTTCTCACTTCTTCGGCACCAACCCCAAAGGCGACACCCTGTAAGCACTAAAAGGTGGGCTGTCAAAAGGACCCAGTAACCGTCCTGCCCTACTCTCTTTCTCCAGTAAAGCCTCCAAGATGTCCTCTTTACCTTGAACAGATCGTAAATTCTTGCAACCCCCCCCACCCTTTCCCATGGTGGACTTAATAGGAACCCCCCCCCCTTGAAAACCCTGTATTATCTCCTCTTTGATGGCCAAGCCAGGAAACTGATGAAGCATACTCCAGAGAACCTCCACCTTAATAGGGAATGGCACCCCTCCGTCTATTGCCTCTAAAGAACCCAAGTCCAAATCCTCTGGACCCACTAAAATTCCCCCCTCCCCTGGGCCAGCTGAAAGCCTTGCCCACCAAATCCACCCTCACGACCCATAACATTAGAGTTCCAGGACAAATCCTGCTGACCACAGCTAGGGGTCGAATGACCCCCTCCACATCTCGAACAAACATGGGCAAGTTTGCACCCCACCCATGAACAGGAGCCACTATTAAATGACCAACACATACCTGCTGTTTCCGGCCCACTCAGCCTTCTGTTAAAGCCCCCATAACTATCCATCATCATAGCCAACCATAGATCTGGATGATGCACCTCCCAATGAAGTGACTGGTCCACAGCCTTCCGTTTGCAGAAACACTGATCATACCAGAGCCACACAGTACCCAGCCTTAATCGTTGTGCCTCACAAATGGTAAGGAAATAGCCTAGCAGTGGCAGAGCCAAGGACCCATCCTTTTCCAGCTGCACGGCCATAAAATAAATAAAGCCAACCACCCAATTATTCCATGTCCTAGGACGAAGCTTACCTACCCACTGCCTTCCCAATGCTGCTAAGGCCACTAACAGGTCCTTACTGTTAGAGGACTCTGCTTCCACTAGCCGTTGGACCCCTTCTGCATTGATCAGCTCAAACAAATCCACATACTCCCCTTTTCAAATGTTTTCCTTAACCGGACCCAAAATGTGCGGAGTCAGAATAACTGCTCCTGTCCCCTGCCCCAAAGAATGGAAAGCCAACCAGTTCCCAGGCCGCAGCCCAAAATTAGAGCTTACCTCCGAGCCGAAGCCTGAACTGTCCCCGGAACCCACCACCCCCCCATTGCATCTCTAACCAGGTACCTGGCATCCTGTGCTAGCTGTCTCTGTGCCTTCTCTATTCCTTGCACACTGCCCCCGAGATCCCCAACTGACAAGTCGTCATCCCTCCCCACCCAACAATCCTCAACCCCTAGCTCCCCCGACAATGCTGCTGTAATAAAACAATTACCTGCACCTTCATCTTGCGATGTACTGGGAACTGGTGTCTCTACTGCTATCACCTGCTGCGATGCCTGTTGCTTTTTCCACCCAGCTGGGGTTCTCACTGCCGTGCGTCACCTCTTCTGACCTGGGGTCTGTTCAGGTTCCTGTACCACCTCCGATGTTGCCACCTCCTGGAACAGCTCCTCTGCTTGGGCCACAATTGCTTGCCACCTCTGCCTTAGCCCTGGTAATTTAGCCATCTGTAAAAGAGAAACAAAATATTAGCACTATTCTATAAGCTCAAATGCCATACTCCCCCCCAACCCCTAGTGTTGCCTTGATGCCGCACCATAACTTACCCCCTGCCTGCCCACCATCACATTTCACCCATCCTGTCAGCCACAACTCCTACCATTAGTACCCCTTCCTAACCCTAGCATATCCCCTATCAATATCCCTCCCCATGTGTATCTATGGAGAGAAAAAAAATGAATTAAGTCCCGCTAACTATCTCCCTATCTAACAGCCACCCAATCCCATCACCATTCACATGAACAAGCCTAAAAAACACTTACCTTCACTCCCAGCATGATCTTCCATAGCGGTAATGGCTAATCAATGCAGTGTGCATGCACAAACCGGCGCTAGGACCTAATGGCTGAAAGAACGGCAGAAGCAACCCACTACACCATCAGGGAGGATGGAGAAGACCTTTCGCCACCACCAAAATCCAGGACAGAGGGACACCCGATCGGTCATGACGCCATCCTGAAGCCGGAAGGACAGAAGAAGACTGACCGACACCCACGAACCCACCAGGGAGCACGAACAGCAAACCGCCACTATACCATAAACGAAGAATGATGGACCCCCGAACACATGCCACAACCACCGGGATAGGGACTACGGGCACAGCAGCTCATGAACTGACCAGAGAGAAGATATTCCACCACCACCAGCAAAACCCAGGACGGAGGGACACACGGACGACCGTGACTCCATTCTGAAGGGAAACCGGAGAAAACAAATGGACACCCATGAACCATCCAGGGAGCGCGAACAGAAAACCCGCAACCACCACCAACGAAGATGAAGCCGGATGCAACGATGGACCCCCGAGCAGATGATCCGCCACTATACCCCAATGCTACCGCCTACCACGACCACTGGGAGAACCATTTACCCCAGAAATGGACACAACTAGCCCACAAACCCACCAGGGAGCATGAGGAGATGATCCACCACTACCCCCCAACCTAACTGGGACCGGACTATACCGATGGACCCCCCTTTGCCTACCACGACCACCGGGAGAACGCCTTCCTCTTTTTTTTTTATATACCCCGACCACGTGGCACCGATGTCTTACTACCCAATGGAGCTAACGACAGGCCCAGCCTCCCCCCATGGATGTCACTCGACCGCATGGCCCCACCGAAACAAGGCCTGACGAATCCCCAGGAGACCCGCGGACAACAGGGAGCAAAGAAAAACTTCAACACACCGGTAAGCCTAGCACTACTCTCATCCACTTCATTATATCTATATATATATATATATATATATATATATATATATATATATATGTATATATATATATATTTTTTTTTTGTCCCCCCCCCAACCATTCACCCACGCGCACACACACACACACACACACACACACACACACACACACACACACACACACACACACACACACACACACACACAGTACTCTATCACCCATTCCTACCAGTAAGCTCAAACTATATTCCCAGACACCAGCCCCCTCCTTAAATTAAACTCTAGAAAACACCAAAGGGGGGACTGACCCAGACCACCTAACCCCTTCTCTCCCCACCATCTAAGGCCTACCTTTATCCACGATACCTACAGATCCGTCTGGACGTAAGCCAGTTTTCACTCCACCAACTCACGCCAAATGTGCCTACTTCCTTTAATCCCAAACCCTTAGTACTGTCAGAAGTCCCACCTACTCCTACGTCACTCCCTTTTACATCTCCCTCTCTCCTTAACCCTTTCACCACCACAAACCCACTATCCTAACCAACTACAATCCTTACCTTCCTTTCTTCCACTATACCCTCCACACACCCATTTACCCCCTTACTCGAAGGACCGGGACAACTTAGTTTGTCCCAAACTGTATTTATAAAAAATATAAAAAAATAAAGCTAGTAGAGAAAAATGCTTCACTGGTTAGTATCTCTTTTGCACAAGACAGTTCTCTTTTAAAATTAATTTTAACTAATTTTACCATAAAGGAAATAATTCATCTGCATATGTCATAAAGCCATTAGTTTGACCATTTAATGAGGTAGGTGAGTCTTAGAGGTTTAGGCAGAATAAATGCATATTAAAAGAACAGGTAGCAGTTTGTATACAGAAGTATACCCCAGTAATAGACAACATGGTGGTTGAGACAAATACATTTGGACAGGGAAATCAGTCTATTCTAATTGTTTTTTTCTAATACATTTTGAAGTATGCCATGGGGAGAAGAGATATAATTCAAGATCATATTTACAAGTAATTCTATACACTGTGTGTTTACAAGTGTGCTTTCTATGACAGATAAGATTAGCAACAATATTTTTTATTTTTTTGCAAGAAGTGGCACACATACAAGATGGCATGATATTGCAGTAACAACATTGTTTTGCAAATATACTGTAATGCAGAAATGTCTCATCTATGAGGAATAGTGTCCGTACTCTTAGAGGTAACACTGCATATAAAAATCAGTAGCAAGAAATTGAAAGGAACTATTAAAGTGTTCATTTTATATGGACTTTGCTTGCCAAACAGACAGAAAAACAATTCATACATATAGAAAAAGACTCATATTTGAGAAATTAAGCTGAGTTAATGGCATTCATGTGGCTGGACACTATTAAAAATTATGTTAACATTTTGAGTTGACATACCTTTGTATAACTGGCTTTGGAAGATGTAGAAATATTATTAATATTACACCAAGTATTTATCAAGGCTGAATGTCACATTGCAGCAGATAGCACTACTAGAGGAAGTTTTGAGGGACATATTAGAAGGCATTAATAATGTACAGTTTCCTTAGGTATTTATACTTGAGAATTAAAGAATTTTTGCACTACCAGAAGTAGTGAATTGTATGTCATTTCTGTTGAAGGCACTTGTGGTCAGAAACCGTTTGTACAAACTGTCCAAAGGAGTGACCTATGGCCTATATTTGTGTGCTGTTTTCCTTTGGTAACAGCATGCACCCCATTAGTTTGGTTAAGAAATCCCACAATGTGTTGCATGTTGTTACTGTCCACAACATGAATTTCTGTTAGCACACTACCAGCACAAAACACATCAGTTGACATATGATTACCTAATAAATGTTATATTCTGAATTCTTAGGGCCACATTTATGTTATTTTACTGCTAGGTGAGGGTGGGGGGTGGGTGGGTTGTGGCAGCTATATTTTTCTAACTGGTGGTATGACAGTTTGGTTTTGGAAAAGATAAAAAAATAGAAACTAGTAATAATATGGTTGTATTATATTTATTTACTCTGAGCAATTTATTTACATTTTGTTAACTGGATTGGTTCTACTGTGTAGTCTCCATTTTTAAAACTCACAACATTTTCTTGCTAATTACTCATTGGCTAAAGTGTTGAATATATATATATATATATATATATATATATATATATATATATATATATATATATATATATATATATATATGTTGTCACATGCCTTTTGGGTAATGTTCAGTTGTTGAACTCAGCAGTAGAATCGATAGCTTTGAGTGTATGGCTTAAAAACAGTAAAGGCTGATATTTGTTTGCAGGAGTACAAGAAACCAGAGTGCCATAGCCTGGTCTTTCATTCCTTTTCCTGCATGATTAGCTTAATATAGTTTGTGTCCAAAATCTAAAGTAAGAGTTGCCATGATTGGGTTGGTGAGTATTAGGACATAAAGCTGTTAGTGCAGTGACAGCTCACTGAAATACCTTATGTTCACCCACAAGACCTGTTACAATTCATATGACATCAATGATAATTTATCTAAGCTTTTTCAACAGTATTTGGTTCTATAAAGTAGAAGGCATAGCAGTCTTCACCAGAAGTACATCACTAGACTGACAGTATAAGTGAATGCCAGGATTCCAGACTGACAGTAATAAATGAGTTTCAGTGTTCCAAATTAAATTCAAATTAAATTCACTGAAACAGCTTTCAGTGAATTCTAGTGCAAGGCTTTTTTTTTTTTTTTTTTTCAGGAACAGCTGTCTTGAACTCATATGTGAGGGGCGTCTCCAGATTTGCAACAGTAGATAAAAGAGAAAACTCTAATTACTCTAAACTTTTTCTTTTTGGCAAATTTAGTTTAGTGGATCAGCATTCGCTTATTAAAATGAAAGTATGTTAATCCACTGACAGGTTCCAGTCTTCACTTCTTTTAATGGCTAGGGCTTTAATGTAGCCCTAATTTTGTTAGGCATCATAATTTCCCTTCTTAGGTAAGACAGGAAAAGATGCAGCATTTGTTGTGTAGGCATGCATGGGACCTATGGCTGGGTGATGTGTGGAGAATCCTTCAGTCCAATGAAGATTGTTATACTTTGACAACACTGAGTAGTTGTAATTCTAGTAGACTATATTATTAGTCTGAAGACAGTACACTAGTAAGAGAGGATCTTACTGTTGAAATTTTCCTGTACCACTTATGGATCAAAAGACAGTCTTACTGTAATTTATCCCTATGGCACTGAGCAACCAAGATATACAGAAAGAAAGATCCCTGTTAACTTTCAAAACCAGATAGTATGAGAAAGCATCAAAGATGGTTTAAGGCATGCATAAAACGTAAACCACTGGGCAGTTTTCCTTTACATCCTTGTTGGGAATTGGTACAAACAGAAGTCAAGAATTTATTTACTTAAACAAAGTCTCGGTTATTAAGGTGTTACAACTCTCAAATTTGCAATTTGGAAGGGATTATGGATAGCTAGCATGGATTACGCCAAGTTGGCAGATTTAAATGCATGCATACATATAAATACACACATACAGATATTTCAAGCATGGGCATTAATGCCCTTCTAGCCTGCCAATATACCAAAACATTTGTTCCCATAATATGTGCCCATGCTGTTTTTAAAAGAATATCTTTGGTAGTCTATTCTATGTATCAGCTGCTTCAGCTTCTCTGAGAGAGCCAATTACACTTTCATTCCTTGAGAATCTTCTGCACAGGTTGTCTGATGATTCTCTAGTACTTTTTGATAACGCCAAATATTCCCAGAGGTATTTGTCTTCTAAATGCCCTATTTACCTGAATAAGATCTCCTCTTAGATATCTGTAAGAGACACTGTACAAGTTCAGATATTTTAGTCATTCATAATAACTTAAATTTTCACATCCATGGATGCCCTTGGTATATTTCTGCTGTGTTCTTTCCAGTTTACTCATGCTTGTTTTCTTATAGGGTTTCCATATTGTTATTCTATGGTCAAGTTTGGGTCTAATGTAACTAACTAACAAACAATGACTTCATTATTTCTGATTTTCTAGACTTTATAAACCTTTTTTAAGTTATAACTAAACTCAAAGGAGGATCTATCCATATGGGTCTACTTCAGAAGACTGACAAACCAAAAGACTGGATCCCAAAAGACTGAACATTCAAAATACTGAACACATTTTTAATGTAGGGGGCAAGCCCCCCTGCACCCCTCATGTGGGTGGGTTGTGCCCCCACTCCCTGCTAACTATATATACCAACTCCAAGATCGCACAACAGTGAAGATGGGGCAAATTTTATCAATCGGTATTTTGAATTTTCAATCTTTTGGGATTCAGTCTTTTGTTTTTTCAGTCTTCTAAAGTAAACCTATCTATATACCCAGGTCCTTAGATGAATCTACAGTTTCAATCACTGTGTTTTGTGTTAAATAGTTACCTTTCAATTTAAGTTTCCCTAATCTCATATGCTTAGTTTTGATGTATTTATCAGCACATTGTTCTCCTATGCCCAAATAGTCAATTTAGTCAAGTTCTTTTACAGACGTGCCCTATCTTTAACACATGTAATCAGTTTACCCAATTTCAAGACAGTAGAACACCTCATAAGAAAAAGATAGATCTGAAAGATACACTCTAAATATGTATAGGCCAAGGACAGAGTCTTGTGGGTGGGGCACCCTGACTGCAACCAAGAATTTACATGGCCATTCTTAGAGGCAATATAAGTTGGCCCATTTCATTTAATTTGGACTACGTGTGCTAGGCATAAGTAATTATGAAGACAACATCCTTTAGGTTGTGGGCACAAAGCAATAAGCAAAGAAAGAAAAGAAGGATGAAGAGGGAATCATATTAATCAAAAAAAAAAAAGACTGAGCAGTGGTTAAGAGAGGGAAGATTTGATTTATTGCAAGATTTATTTACTTATTCCAAGACTTTGAGTGTGAGGCAGAAGATTTCCTTATTGGAGTTAATCTCCTTACCTCCTAAGAGTTGCATTGAACAGACTTGACCAAACCCATCTCCACTGAGGAAATTAGGGAAGCTATCAATAAGACAATAGTGGTGGTGCTGCGGTAGCATTGTCACCTCACAGTAAGATGCTGTCTGGTTTGATTCTCAGCTAGGGCGTCATCTGTGTGGAGGCATGCATGAATGGACGTACCTTTGTTGAAGGTTGTGCATCAGGCCTGGCAAGCCAGTACATAAAAATCAACTGCCAATCATTAGCGGACCAGAGTTCCGCTGTGGGGACCCCTAACTGGGAAAAGCCGAAAGACACCAAAAATCAATAAGACAATAGCTGGAAAGCCCTGTGTCATGATGGCCTGAACAGAGTTCAGTAAAAGTCTGCCTTGTACTTTGGTAGATCGTTTAATCATTTAACTCTTATAGAATAATCAGCACTTCCTTGTTCTATGATCTCCAGTGTAGCAGTGCTGCCTAAACATGGGAAAAACACTGCAGTAGTTCACAGCTATCAGTCCTTTTCACTGTTGAATATGCTTATCAATATTTATACAAGAATCTTCATGAACTGCCTTGCAAATACTTTGCCTTTCCTGATTCTGTGCACACAGGCAGGCTTTGTTGAAGGCCACGCCAGCATAAACATGCAAGAACAATTTTGACATGTATGCATGGGTTTAGGGGGGGGCTACTGCTCCATCTATAGTTATCTTATTACAGTTTAAGAAAGCATTTGACACTATAATTTGAGAATACTTGTGGATGGTTCAGGCAACCATTAATCTCCAAGATCCACACATTCTCTGAATGACCAAATCAAAGCCGAGCTGTTAATGAATAATTCTTTGGCTGATGTTTTCTGTTTGCACAAAGGCACAAGATTTATTTATTTATTTTTATTTTACATTTGTTGACCGGGCTAGTCTAGCTGGATACATGTCCATTTTCAGTAGAGGCCCAGGGAGATAAGCTCCAATACAGATAAATGAAAAACTTAGTAGTCAATATACAAAATAAGACTAAATAAAAATATTCATATTAAACAAACAGATTTCAGGTACATCAAGAGAAATATAAAAGAAAAAAAATGACTAAACAGCAGCATTAGTTGTAAACAATGAATATTACAGGTTACAACATAAAATACTGTGAGGACAAAAAAAAAACTTGTAGTGCAAGAATGCTTATACTATACAATATGCAGGCCTAACATATAGATAAACCGAAAGACTAAGGTCAAAAGAGGAGACAGGTTAATTATTTACAAGTATAATGTAAAACAAAAAAAATATTCTTCAGTAGGAAGTGCATAGAGTGACTGGAAATCTATATTTATAGGTAAAATAATATGTATTGGTTTATGTGCAGTGAGGGATAGGCAGAGCTAAGTTTAATTAGGTGGATAGAAGTCTAGTCAGGTTTAGTACAGGGGCACAACCAGTGTGTTCTAAGGTAGAGTTTGTTTATTTTTGAAGAGTGATAGAGAGGGAAGAGAGGAAAGGTCGCTGGGGAGAAGATTCCAGGTTTTTCCAACAGCATTAGAGAAGAGAGATTCACCAGCCTTGTTGTTAGGTTTAGAGGTATATAGGAGATTTTTGTGTGAGGAACATAGTGATTTCAGATTTGTGTATGGAGTGATGAGGGTAGATAGAATAGGAGTACAGGAAGGTTTATAAAGAGTTTTATGGGCAATGGTTAGTTGATGGAATTTAATCAAGTTTTGTAGTTCAAGCCATCCAAGCTGCTTTATATTTATGCAGTGGTGGGTTCTGTACGGGTTTCCTGTTGCAAATCTAGCGATGTTATTGTAGGAAGTTTCCATTTTGCTGAGGTTATTTGTGGAAAGGTTAGTAAAAATAGGTGAGGCATAGAGGAGGGTAGAGATTAGATGAGTATGAGCTATGGTTGTTTTAGCTGTGGGAGAAAGGTAAGATTTAATTCTATAGAGGGAGCCACGTTTTTTGTTGACAGTTTTATTGTATTGTAGATATGGATGTCAAAGTTCAAACTGTTATCAATGGTGATACCCAATAGTTTGGTAGTTTGGTGGTTGTGTCAGGTGATATAATGGTGCCATTAGTGGATATAATTGAGAAATCAAGTGGAGAGGACTTGTGAGTTGGATTAAAGAGGAGGAGTTTAGTTTTTTTAGGGTTCAAAAGAAGGCAATGCTGTGTAAACCATTGTTTAACTGTGTTAAATGCCTTCTGGATAAGAGAGAGAAGTTCAGTTGTGGATTTGGCTGAGCATATAAGTGTGGAGTCATCAGCATATTGTATGCATGTGGCTTTGGCGGATGGCTAAATGAAGGTCATCAATAAATATTGATAAGAGAAGAGCTCCTAGTATGGAACCTTGAGGAACACCTAGGGTAACTGGTTGGAGGGTAGAAATAGTATTATGCCAAATTACTGCCTGTTGTCTTTTGTCTAGGTAGGAATGGAACCATTTTATAGAAGGTGCATCTAATGATAGGGATTCTAGTATGTTGATGAGAATCTGATGATTGACCATGTCAAATGCTTTGGACAGGTCAATGAATAGTGCTGAAGAAAGGTTATTAAGGTTACGTTTTTTGTTTATGCAATCTGTAAAGGAAAGGAGTGCAGTGGTAGTGCTGTGTGAAGGTCTGAAACCATGTTGACAGCTGGAAAGTAAGTTATTTTGGGTTAAGTGGTCAAGTAATTGCCTATGGATACATTTCTCCATGATCTTTGCTAGGGGTGAGAGAAGGGCAATAGAGTGCAAGATAAGAAAACTCTATCATCTAACCTTCTGCACAAGCTGCAAAACTCCTTAACAGATCTATAAACAGTGATAATTTCATTAGAGGATTGAAAACTTTTGATTTTAAAACTAATGGTTTGTATTTTGCAGATGATTATGTATAGTCTTTACCCAAGATCTGGAGTTAGTTGGAACTGAAACTAAATAAAAAATCTGAACTCGTTGCAGCAAGCCCAACTGATCAAGCTGATAAGCAGTAGAGAAAACATTTTCCACCAGTGTGGACTACCAGCTCATCCAGATATCTAAGGATTTCTCCTACATCCTAATGTTCATAATGTTCTCTACATCATTGATGATAGAATCATAGAATGTACAAGGCAACTGTACCATATGGCCATTAACATCGTGCCACCATTAGCTTTTTCCTACTTTTTCAAGGAGAAACAGGCCTGTTGTTAAAAGAAGATAGTGCATCACATGACTTGATCTGAAGAGGAAGTTTGTTGCAGAGAAGGTGTAGTTGTACAACAAATCTGTCTCTCTACTATGATTTGTTTATTTGTTGAAGTAGTTACACATCTCTAATTCTAGTGTTCACAGGATGGTATGACCTGAGGAGAAATATGTGTAATTGGACTGCCATATTCCTACTGGCCTAGAAGGAAGCATGTAGACCACTCCTAAGGAATCCGTAGGGCATTGAATACAGGGACAAGGCCTCCAGCCTCTCTTGATAGCGCATGTTCTTTAGTCTCATCATCCTTTCTGTCAGGAATCTTTGGTATCTTTTTAGCTGTATGATATTCTTAATAAGATATATCACAAATGGGCACTGTGTTGTTAGAGGGTTCTGATTAGTGCAGAGTATAGAGGCAAAAGGACTTTTTTGGACCCGGAATAAATACCCTTTATGATCAGCTGTACCAGTTAGATGGTTTTCATGACCACTATTGCAACATGATGGTCAAAGAAGAATTAGTTTTCTACCCATGTTCCAAGGTCTCTCACATCTTAGTTTTGTAGTGAATCTTAAGCCTATGTAAGAGAAAGTGTTCTTTTGGATGCATAGCTTGAGAGGACTGCATTTGCCTCCCTTGGGCAGAATTGCAGATGTGAAGATGTTTTTAGCTCATATTTTTCGATATATTTTCTGGAATCTTCCCATTATGGCAGGCATTAAGTATCTGGTAAAGGGATCTTAGCTAGTTAACATTTTATTTTTGATGGTGAGAGGCAGAGGGTAAAAATTGTGTAAGAAATAGGTCAGCACCCCCTCCCCCTCATCTTGGTGTGGTTATGCAGCTACTTTTAAGTTGGAACAGTTATTTATGGGATAGACCAGAATAATTTATTTTGGATGTGGATAGCCCCCAGACTATTACACAGTGCTCTAAGCTCTTTCTAAAAATATATAATACTATTACCCATGCTTATATAAAATCACTCCACATGAATAGGTATAGAATAAAGCAATGCCACTTTGAAATGCCCTGAACATAAAGAAAATGGAAGAGGCATGGGAAGATAAAGGAAGAAACTGGTAGATGTCCTGCAGTCTGCTGAAGATGAGAAAGCCTTTACTTTGTTTCTTTTTCCCATAGTCAGTGGGATCTACTTACTACTGTGACCTGTCAATTCCTCAGGCTATGACATGTCTTTATGTGCTGTCGTTTTCACCAACTCAAGGGTGCTTTCTTCTCCCTGATAGGGAGTAATCATATTAATACAGAGCACAAAGATTATGAGGTTAGAACTGCACAAACATATATAGTGATGCTGTCCTCTGTTATTGAAGCTTACAGAAATAGGTTGTGGCACACTTTTTTTGGCATAATTTAGAAAATATCTGAAGAGTGTCTCCGTTCTTCATGCTGCTGTTGAGTAAGTTAAAAGCTAACATTTATATATGATAAAATGACTGCGTTTTTGTATCATGGTAACTGGTTCCTAGCCTATATCACTGGGGTAGCTTCTGTTGTAATTATGCTCATATAGGATGTGGGAGTGTAGATGTTGGTTCATTGCATATGTTTCAGATGCAGCCCACAGTTA
>NC_056746.1:1467737288-1467739788 GCF_019279795.1 Protopterus annectens | reverse complement strand
GGATTTTAATCTACTGCCCTTTGAAAAACGTGATTGCCATAATTGTTGCTGATATTTTCTAGTTCCATTAAATATAATATCATTATTTTTCAAGGAAGTTAGTGACTACTTTTTGATTTTAAAGTGAAGCTTATTCTTTACGTTTTGAATATGTTGTGTATTTTATTTGTTGCTTTCTTCTGTTATTGATATTTATTTATTCATAGTACTGCATTATCTCATATGATGTTAGCTCACCTAGCAGCAACTTATAAGCAAAGACTTTGAAACAGGATTACCTTCTCCTTACAGACCAGGCACAGGTCACATCTTAGTGGTCTGTAAGAAACAGGATATAATGACATTTCTTAAATTCTTTGTCAGTACTCCAAGTTTTGTTACCCTGTGTTTTTTTATTTATTTTTTTTACTAGTATGGAGTCATTGTACTTTTTTAATTTATTTGATGTGCTATGTATGGAACACAGCAATAGGGCTCACTGGTGATGTAGACATCTAAGGTATAAAGTACTGTAATGACCTCTTTGGAGTGACATACCCTATCCACTTCCATGTTCTATAGAATATGACTTTCTGAAGCTGGTAGATATCCGACAGTTAACTTTTAAATTGTTTTCTAGTATTGAACCCTAAGTCTTTAATAGCAGTGCCATGATTTTATGATTTGACAATTTTTTCAGTCATAATGTGTGTAGTTTTGCCAAGCCTCACAATGTTGCATGCACTGTCATCAATGCTATCATCTTTACTCCTGCCTCCTTTTTGTATTTTTTAAGACTGTTGTGGAGAACATCAGCATCTTTTTCATGAATGTATTATATCATCCATGTTACAGATATCAGCATATTTCATTATACAAATTAATTTCTCAACTTCTGCATGTTAAGAAAATAGTCCAAGGAGAACTTGACCCAATACAGAGTTGCTTGGGGCACTGTAAATCCCACAAATCCCTTTTGAGCTAAACTGGTAACCTCTTCCACTTTGAATTCATATGTCCTCAGCTTAACTATTGATTTATCTGCTGACTTATATATGGTTTAACATGTAATCTTTTAATTTTTTCCAATTATTCCCTTATATAGCAAAGTCAAGATAAGCTGTATGCACCATCAACCCTTAAGTGCAGCTGTTAGCTCTTCCAAGAGAATCCCATATTGTTCTATATCTAACATAAGCTGGCTCCCTGTTTCATTCTGGTTAAACCCCACTATACATTTCTCCATCCTTTTGCATAGTTGTCAAGCTAAAGAGTTTAAAATTGTTTGGTTCAGATGCAACTCTACCACTGACCACTGTTTGTGAATTAGTAACTCCACAACATATCTTCATACATCAGAGGTGGCCCATATTCTAACATTTGCTTAACAAATGGCTAAGGGTTAGGTTTGTTTTAATTCTGTGTAGGAAACCACCAGCTCTGTTTGATGTTCTCAAAGGTCATGAGTGTTTCATTTTATTGAGACAGCATTTATTACATATGCCCCTTTTTGTCCTTATACGTAACATATATGTGAAATTTGCTCAAATCTTTCTGCAAGTACATTTGTTATATACTTCAGCTGTGTGTGTGTGTGTGTGTGTGTGTGTGTGTGTGTGTGTGTGTGTGTGTGTGTGTGTATGTGTGTGTGTGTAGATACACACACACACACATATATATATATATATATATATATATGTATATATATATATATATATATATATATATATATATATATATATATACACACACACAAACTATATAATTATCCTCAACTAGGCACTTAGCATGTCAACATCTGTTTTGTTGATAGCAACAGATGGTTGACCTGCAAGAGATCAACAATTTCTTGTTAGAGGAATATTCCATTTTTTTAGTGTATATATAGTTAGCAGTGGGTGTGCAGTTCAGGAGGCCCCCCCTCCCCCAAACAACATTTGCTGTTGGTTTAGCCTGAGTTATTATACATATATTCTGTATATGTACCACATTTAATCTAAAATATCCAGTGTCAACTGTAATAATATCAACAGTAAAAAGTAGAAGAGGTACTATGCATGCTCTGAGAAGCAGCCCCAGCACATGCAAAACCTAACTTTTAAAAAACAAACAAAAACATAATTTTTGTAAAGGTCATCTTCACCTCTGCACCCCACCCTGCTAACTGTATACACACAGACTGAGATTTATTTATTTATTTATTTATCGTTTGAGACTGAGACACAGACTGAGATCAAGCAAACATGGGATAACGGTGTATTTCCCAACCCCTGTATTTGTGAGATCTTGCACACCCTTGGATCAAATGCCTATATGACCACATTCAGTTAATTAGACAGCTGTTGACCTAATACACACTCAGTGTAATCACTAGACTCCATATATGTATTCATGCAAGTTTTCTGACTATAAACTGAACAGTGTTACATTTACATTTACAATTTCCATTTCCATCTTTCTGATATAAATTAAGATACCTAATTCTTTAATTCATTCTTTGAGATCAAGTTAAATTCCTAGA
>NC_056746.1:1467727288-1467732288 GCF_019279795.1 Protopterus annectens | reverse complement strand
AAACACCAGGTACAAAATATGTCTGTGACACTACATCATATCAAGGCACTGAGACAAACACCATGTACAAAATATGTCTGTGACACTACATCAAAACAAGGCACTGAGACAAACACTACGTGCAAAATATGTCTGTGACACTACATCAAAACAAGGCACTGAGACAAACACCAGGAACAAAATATGTCTGTGACACTACATCAAAACAAGGCACTGAGACAAACACCAGGTACAAAATATGTCTGTGACACTACATCAAAGCAAGGCACTGAGACAAACACCACGTACAAAAACAAAAATGCAAAACACTAAACCGATCCACTTTCCTAGGCCTAACCCACAAACTCCCATGTGCATGAGTATGTGGAAACCTACAGTACTTTTGAAACTTTCAGCATTAACACAACAGGCTGCATGAAACACTTTACATTTATCTTTTACTTTTACTCTAACCTAGAAACACTTGTACACACATTCCTACCCCAATGCCAAAACTTTTAGTTTATCCAAAATTTTCATCATTAAAGTCCAAAAAACACTTACCTTCCTCAATCCCACTTCCTACTTCTGACACTGACAATACTCAAACACAACTCCATTCCATCAAAAGTGTACTTCACTATTAAGTCACATCTCTTCACTCAAACACACATCTGCTTCATGTTTATATTCCCATTAGCAAATACTTCATGATTTATTAATCACCAGAATTATCTTTTGATTAACCACCATTCGATGAAACATTATGGATCTGTGTCTGTCTTTCCTTCTGCCTGTTGTATTTTGACCTTTCCATTGAAGTACAAAAAAGGAGCTACTGAAGCCACTGACAATAGTCCAAACCACGCTGGTACTTAACGTATAAGCAGTTTATTAAAACAGACAATGTTTTCGTCACTCCTCTCAAGCAACTTCTTCACAAAGTAAAAACAGTTACACAAATGACTGCCGGTTACTCTTTGTCTTGTTACAGTTACACAAATGTAGTCTTATTTAAAAACTCCGCCTCTGAGCAGCATGATTGTATAACCAATCAGCTTAATGAAGATACAAGCATAAGTAAAAATTTAAAGCACCACAGGTTGAATTGTCAGCATGCTCAAACACAAAACAAATAACCTATATAATAAAATAAAATGATAAAAATATACAATGAAATAAGAACTTCATCTATAACAAAGTTACTATAAACTCTACATTAAGGTAAACTGATCTTTACAAGGTTATATTAAAAGTGTAAATGTATATGCAAAGTGTTTATATATAACAGTGTATAAAGGTTACTAAACCAAAATGCATTTAAACCAATACAGCCACATACTTATATCATTTGAAACTGGTATCACTGTCTCAAATAACTCTTTAGTTTAAGTACGCAGGCTATATTACAATTGTCATTAAGGCCTGGGTAGGAAAATGCATTGAGTGACAGCTGCCATTCTAATTTATGACATTCTAATATCAATGAAGTCATGTTGCTAGAGAGAACTGGCTCTCACCCAACAATTATTTACAGGTGGGGAGACAATTTAAAGAGTCTTCTTGAATCTAAGGAACCAAGAGTCAATAACAGAATAAGAGGCACTTTCCATTGTGGTGCCTGTAAAATGTGTAAACATATTAAAACAGGTAACACATTTGAAATAGTAGGTAGAAAATATCAGAGAACACATAAATTTGACTGTAATTCTAAAAGCATCATTTATTTAGCTGTCTGCAAAAACTGTCCCGCATTTTATGTGGGAAAAACAGATCGTAAATTTAAGGACAGAATTTACGAACATTTGTACGCGGTTTCAAAGAATAAAAGTGACAATGCCTTAGCGAAACATATTATTACTAAAGTAGGTCACTCTTTTCAATTTCTAGCAATTGATCAGGTTGCTTATGATATCAGAGGGGGAGCGACTGTTTCCAGCATTTGTCTATTTCAATTTCTTTCCATTGAAGTACCTATGTCTTGATAACTTGCCATTACATATATGGAAAGTAGAACTACCATAGATCAAAAGTATGAAGTCAGAAAGTCTTATTAATTATCACCTCAGCTACATTTCCATTTTATCTATTGAAATTTGATTTTATTACCTCGTTTTTGAATGTTATAAGATGTTATGATCATATATATGCTTACAATAGCATGATATGTTGTTTATTGAACTACATCCATCTTGATAACATCATCATATATTATGTTAACTGAGAAATTATATCTAAATGCTTTAGCATAGAGAAAATTTATATTCCATATGTGAGGAATAAGGCTGCAAAAATGACTCTTCCCTGGATTATCAAAAGCGTACTCTGGGCATGCAGTTTGTCTGTAATTAGATTGCAAACTATCTCATTCCTTTGTTTGTGAAAATGCTAAAATGATCAGAATGGCTTCACTTCATTTGCTTTTTAAGCTCACTCATGTTTTCATAAAATGTGTCATTGAAATTATTAATACTTGATTAAAAAAAGGTTATACAGTAAAAATCTGTTTAAAGGAAGATAACTAGATTATGTTATACAAAAATCACAGATGTAAGAAGAAGCTGTGCTATTTATCTTTACAGTAAATGTTAAGTTCCTCATGAACCTTTGACATTCTTAGTATCATGACTAAATTCCAGTCTTGAGATGCACTCTTATTCATATACAGCCATGATGGACACATCCGTTTCAAACATGTCAATCTGCCTATCGAGTCTGCATTGAAAGTGTACATAAACCTTTAGCTCCCTTTCACCCCTGTCATCTCTCTAAACCTTTATTCAGTTGTGTCCTTTCTAGATAAGTCTGTTTGTTCCCACTGCCCTGCTTATTTTTGCAGTCTATTCTGTCTTGATTTTACGCCCTGTAATGTCTCCTACATCTTGTGCTTTGTAGTGAGAAAAATTCCATATCCATTTGTCTCTGCTTATTGCCATTTTCTTTCATCTCATGAACTTTTCTAGAGGATTTCTCCTGGTTTGATGTCCTTTTTCTGCATGGCCTCCAGAACTACAAACTGTACCTCATATTTATTATGATCAAGGTTCTGGAAAAAATACTTCTTTGTTTCTGGAGTCATTGCTACTGATGACACATCCCAGCATTCTCTTTGATGTTGACACAAACCATTTCATCTGATTTTTGTTGCACAATGTGAACTGAAGTTGACTGCACCTCAGATGACCCCTGTTTGATTTGTGGCATGAATGCTGAAGGGACCTGGCAGTAGAAGAAGGGAGTAAATGACCAGTGTCAGCTCACCTTTGCTAGGGGGTTGAAATGCAGTTTGGTTTACTGCATTGTTAGAAATCTGCAAGAGTGCATGTATATTGCCCCCAGCCAGTAGCCAAGAATGGCACATTGTAAAGCACAGTGCTGCTTTTTTGTGAGGCTGCACACACACATAGAAGTATCAATGCACATCCTGAAGGAAGCTATGCTACACTTCATATGCTGCCAAGGTAGTGGGATTAGGGCAACACCATGCATATGCAGGCTGCTGCCTAACATCTGGCATTCACCTACAGTAGTATAGCTAGGGTGGGGGCAAAGGGGTAGTTGCCCTAGATGCAAAGTATTAGAGTGCATGATTGGCAGAAGCCAATCATTTTCATTACAATCCTGGCATTCAGAAATGAATGCTGGTATTGCATTTGGATTCAAAACCGAAGCACTTCTAGCACAAAGTATGTAACAAGCAGTTGCTACATTCTGCTACAGTTTAAAATGAAAGAATATTTTTTCCCCTCAAGTTCCTTTTTTGTCTTCAACAAGAGTTAAGGGGGCACAAGATCAGAGTACGGTATTAGGTGTTGGAATAGCTAGCTACACCTCTGCTTACCTACCCCAGCAGGAATGGATGCCCTAGGACTGTTCATTTAGAGAAAAAAAAACTTCCTACATTTAGTGTACATTTGGTACAAATACTATAATCTAAAGATACCGTTTCATGAGAGGAAATTATTCAGATAAGAAAACATTTGAATGGAAGCATGTCTTATTTCATAGCACTATGTATATTGTCATGCTTAAGTGTAGAGGCAATGTTATAGGATATTATAGGGGCAGTTTTATAAAAAGGTGAGGAACGGGTGAGTTATCATTTCTTATAGTACACATCTGCTTGTTCAAACAAATTCCATTTTTGTCAACTAGTGGTTATAGAATGTTTAATAAAATGAGAAAAAATAATCATAGGATATGTAAGGCCCTATAATTGGGGATCTAGAATTCTATTCAACATGGGACTGCCTGTTTCCTCTAATTAAAGATTAAATTTAAGTCATGCTGTTCTCAGGGGTACACAAGGGCTAATGCCCTACTTGATATATTTCTGTTGGAAGTTACAGAACTGACAATTTAATCATTCTCATCTCAGGGGTACACAAGGGCTAATGCCCTCCTTGATATAGTATTGTTGGAAGTTACAGGAATTACTAAATGGGTAGCTGGAGGCTCACAATGCAAATTCCCATTCATGGGTATTTTAGGGGTTCTGCCTGACAGGAAACTGATATTTATTTTGTTTTTCCTGCTTTGTCACTCATCTAGGCATTGATGAATTAAGGAAAGGTAAACATCCTGTTTAGGGGGACTTATACATTTAAGTCTGCAATCACAAATAGTTAAATTTTAATTTTAAGAAGCATTTCAAGCTTCATCCTCAAATTATTGTCTAGTTGATTCTGGTGACTTTAGAGAAGAGAAATTGTTCATGTAAATACATTTATAAATTCATCTTTGATCAAATAACCACTACTAATAAGACTTCTCCTCCTCTCACTAGTTCAGGCTTCTTGGTTAAAATAATAAAGAAGGCAGTTATGTGAGCTACAGTTCTGTAGCAGCTGTAGTATTTATTAAAGGTTGTTACAAAGGACTGAAAAGTAGATTTGTTCTGCCAACCCACAAGCAAAATGTACACTATTACCTTCTGCTCATCAAAGTTCCCATGTTAATCCTAAATAAACTAATTTGTGTCTAGTGGGTTTGAATAATTTAACAAAGAATAAATTAGCATT
>NC_056746.1:1467642288-1467722288 GCF_019279795.1 Protopterus annectens | reverse complement strand
CTTTAGGTATATACTGTATTGAACTATACGTGCTTGTCATCATGAACTGTATGAAAACAATTTCAGTCTTGCTTATGGGATTAACAAGGTGTATTAAAAAAAACAGATAAGGACATTTGTTACTAATCATTGTTTAACTTTTTACTACATGTTAGATGCCAGTGTTACACATTTTTTATTGCTGTTGCCTCTCATTTCCTAGGTCTGGAGTTTAGCCCTCATCACTGGATTCTGACTTTTTTAGTTTCTCCAAAAGCTCTGGTTTCAAATACCATAACATGAATGGACTCCATTTCTAAGTTAGTGTACAGGTAGATTTCATGAGATTAGTATTGCTTCTCTATTTTATTTTAGACAAGGGTGCTCTTCTCAGCAACTGTAATGATTCAAAAGTTCCTTTGGCAGTTCTTTCAAGGTCACATGTTCTGCAGTTCATTGAAGGTCACATGTATTGGAAGCATGCTTGAGTATGATTATAGATCCTTTTTTATAAGCCCTACTGCTCCTCCTACTATTGGAACGCTGAGTATATTTGTTCCACATTGCTCTCATTTCTGCATGCAAATCCTGGTATTTTATGATCATGGGCCTCAGTGCATAAGACACTATAACTGATGAATTTAGCAATTTCATTTATAAACAATACTTTTTTTTTTTTTTGATTACTATATCTGGTTTTCTTGCATATATTGGGCATTACATTTTTCCAGTGCTTCCTCAGCTACTTCCATACTGTAATGTTTCCAAAATCCCAAGTGCATCAGTCTTCCCACATTATTTTACCTTTCACTGTGCAGACCCTCAGCCATGATTGTAATGCACACACTAATGAGATGCAACTATTTTCAGTTGTTGTACAGAACCTACATTTGTCTGTCTCTCCGATTTTACAATAGACTTTGTAAGCCACAATTTATATAGCCAACTGTCTTGAGCCACCATTATTAACCTGCCATTTAAATTCACCTCCTTAACCATTCTTGCATCAAATTTTGGTCAAGATGTGGTTGAGGTTTCTGGACTTTTTGTCTTTCCTTTTCTTCTCCTCTCCTGTTCTTGATATTCTTTTTTTATATTATTTATTTTGTAAAAGTGTAAATGGAAAACCAAGCGGCTAATTTTAGTGTTGACTTGGATGTCTGTATGGAAGCCTGTATGTTACCATAGACATCATATGGGTTTTGCCCTTTTGCTGTAGTTTCTTTCCACATTCCAAACAAATGTTACTGAGGTTTAGTTATATTCTGATAAAACTGTCAATTTGTTTTGGATAGCACACATTTGGGGGTTATGGTGGCTGTGTGGTTGTTCATCAGTGTGGCTAGTGGCGAGATCTCTGCCTCACAGATCCAAAGACTGGCATTCAGTCCTGACCCATAGTCACTGCCTTTGTGGAGTTTTTCCATTGTCTCCTCAGGTCTGCATGGGTTTTCTCCTGGTCCTCAAGTTTCCCTCCTCTACAAAATGTGATAGCTCTTGTCCTATTGTATTTATCCTTGCTTTTTTGGGCTTGTTATGGCCAGGAAAGGTTTGAAAAGGACCTGTTAATTTACCTTGTTGCTCATAGGTTCATAGGTTCATAGGTTCATGTTGCTACATAAATGGCAGATAAATAAATACAATAAAACTGTACTTTGGGGAATAAATAAATAAAATGTATTGTGCCCTCAAATAAATTATACTCCTGTGAAAGGACATCTTTGACTGGCTGAGAGTGATAAAGTTAATAAATTGTGTTGGAAGAACATTGTTACAGCTTGACGTTTAGCTAGGTATTTTGCTGGTGTGAAAAAATGTGTGTATTTTTGGTTGCTTATGGATGGGTCTTTCTTTATGTAATTTATATATTTGGTTCTCTCTGCATTTTTCCCTGTTATCATTGGAATCCCACTGCCACCCTCTGTTATCTGCTGTACCGTCCCCAAGAATAATCTAGTTTACAATCTCGGTCACTCCTTCAGACTGCAGGCCTGAGTGGGCAATTCTTGTTAAATGCTGTCAGGTAAGAGGAAGGAGATAACAGGATGCCAGTATGGCAGTATGCTGGGGCTCGGGAGGGCTTTTAGCACACCCCAGCCATTATCCTGCTCCAGTTTTAAACACCTTAGACTAATATTATTTATAAATGGGGTTACATTTCTTTTTTTTCATTTTTTGAAAAGGTCAGCAGAAGGAATTCATGTAAATGACCATGGACAGTGTTGTAGAGGTATACTATTACCAATTTCACTTATTTATGTTGTAATCTTCTTCCCTGCCTTGATTATAAAGCCATTTATAACAACAATGACATTACTCTTCCCCTTAGTCTCAGACTGGCCATGAAAGAAACACCTTAGCTACTTCACTGTAAAACCAATGTGGCCCCATTTCTGGCCAGACTTAATAAATCCCCTAAACTGGGATAGATTTTAAATCTTGCTCATATAAACTTAGAAAGTTGTTAGAACAACAGTATTTATGTTATTGTGCATTTTCTGAAGGAGATGGAGTCTGAAAGTTATTATTTACTTGCTTTTCTCAGAGCTTAGCCAAAAAGCCACATGTTTTATGAGGAACAGACCAAAAATATGATGCAAAAATCTGGTCATTCTGAGGTTCTAGATGTCTGCTGAGTATTAAACACATACTTTCTGCTGCTCCTGTTCCAGCTAAGTTTAGCCACTCAAAATAACCTGTATCTGGCTTTAAAAATCAAAAGAAAGGTGTATTTCTGCTAAAATATGTCGAAAGGATTGGATCTACAGCGGCATTTTGGATAAAAAAGCTAATTTTAAACCTTACTTTCTTCTAAGTATTTACCTGAACTCATTCTGGGGAAGGCCAAGGCCGCATGGTAATATCCTTCTCTGCATATAACAGTATTTCAAATAAGAGATGGCTACTAAGCAAGAAACCATGGATTCTACAACTACAAAAACTAAACTTTCCTCTATAATTACCCCTGAGAAAGATGTAATATCCAAGAGACAAAAAATAAATACATCAATGCAAGAGCTGAACAAAGGGCCTACTAAAACCAAAGCTGAATCTGCACTTTCACTTGAAGATATTAAGTCAGCATTACAACCATTGCAAGATGAGTTCAAGTTATTTTCAGATAAGCTAAATTCCTTCGGTTCAATCCTGAATCAAATCATAACAAGAATAAACACAATAGAAAATAAAACTGAGGAGAACTCAAAGCAGATACAGGATTTACAAGCGAAGGTAAATGCAAATGGAAAAATAATCAATGACTTACAACAAAAAGTAACTGACTTAGAAGCTCGAAGTAGGAGAAATAATATCTTAATACGTGGCATTCCGGAAAAGTTTGATCAACCCCAACTACCTGTAATATTAACAGAGATCTTTAAACTAGTAACTGAAGATAAATCTCTTGCAAAAGAAATTTACTGTGGAAAGAGTTCATAGAGCACTACTGAAAACTTAAAATGAATTTAACCCCAGCATAGCCGGGGTTAGGCATAGGCCAACTAGGCGGTCGCCTAGGGCACCGCTCTAACAGGGGAACTTTTCCAGTAATCTGGATGGTGTAGGTATACCAGGATGTGGGCACTGAGTGGTGTTGGGAGGGGCGCCGTGGAGACCTTTTGCCTAGAGCACCAGCTGACCAAAGGCCGGCCCTGAACCCCAGACAGATCTATGCAAAACTACTTAATGCTCCACATGTTAATTTACTGCCAATGGCTGCAAAGAAGAAAAAAAACATCTCATGGAGAGGCTACAGGATCTCATTATCACAAGGCTTACCTCAGCCCATTAAAGTACAGAGACAAGCTCTAGCCCCTTTCTGTGCTTTGCTAATAAAAAAAAAATATTTGTTTCCAAATGAAATACCCAGCCACTCTTTCCTTTAACTATAAAGACCAAAAGCACTTTATACAGTCTGTGGAGGAGGCAAAGATAACATTTATGCAAGTTTTCAAGGAAGTACCAGTTATTTAAAACTTATGGCAAAGCTATTTAAAATAAAATAAAGAAAAATGTACTGCTTTAAAAAAAATGCAGCTTCTCTCTGAAGATAGATCTGGAAACACTAACAGAAGCTGGAAACACTATCAGAAGAAACTACTTCCTACAGAAATGGTACTTTTTACTTTCTCAGATCTGTAAACAAAGAAAGGAAGCTAACTGAGCTAATCATACCTGATTTAATGTCCTGTTGGTTTTTCTGTCACTCTCTGGTCATTCTGGAAATATTCCTGTTTTTTTATCTGTTTTTTTTTTCAAATTTATTTTCTTCTGCTTTAAATTACTCAATTTTCTGGGACTTTTGTTGCTTCCTGAGGCCTGTGAAGGCCTACATAACAGCTCCATGAGGGTTTCTTTTGTCTGCTGGGCTGTTTCTACACTCCATATCCCAGAATTCAATGAAAACATTGGCTGATGATGTCACAAGGTCAGAGAGCGTGGGAAAAGAAGTAAAGAACCAAATTATTACTGGGAAAGCTAAAAATCACAAAATACATCATATTTATACAGAAATGGACTGTATTTTTACAATTTGGGTTCTGTGTGATGCTGAAAATGTAAGAACATTGACGGATTTTGTTCAGGGTAATGTTAGTAACATTATTATTTAATTTAAAAAACATTATGCCTGTGTGTGCTACATTTAGTTAAGGAATGTTACATATATGTCTCTAGTTTATTATAATGCCTGCCAAATATTAATTGATTAGTATCTAGTTTTATATTGTAGTATTAGTTAAACTGGTAACTAAGTATTAATTTAATTGTATCTAAAATCTAATGCTGCAGCTAAATAAGTGATCTGTATCTTATAGGGGTGAAGTGTATAGTTATGTGTTCTATAAGCTTTATAAGTCTCAGGTATCTGCAAATTATATCCAAAGCTCAGCTGATTACTTTGTTTGGGTCTATAAATGGTCTTTCTGTTTATTTTAGATGCATGTTTATTTTAGGTGTGTGATTTTGATTTTCAATAATAGATTTTAAAATAATATTTATAGATATGCCATTACCCTTGGAATGCCATATATAGTTACACTTGCCTGCTTACTGTCTGTGATAAGATATAGTATTATTGATTTATAGGGAGTTAGTTCTAAACTAATGTGTGCAATCATAATTATATATACCAATCCAACCTTATGCACCTGTAAGCATAACTAATTCCATGTTATGATCTGCTAAAATGATATATATATTGTCTTTTAGAAAGTATGATTCATATACTCTTTTATTAACTATTCTAAGCATCGTTTTGCCTTTAAAAGTACATTTTAGAATTATATGTTAGTATTAAATAGTTTTTGGAGTGGTATGAGGGTGTAGTTGTGAATGCTGGGTGACACTTGGACTATCATGGTAAGTATTTATGTCTCCCTGTTGCATACCTGTAACATTTATTTTATACAAAAAATTTGTATCTTTTACATTTGCAAATAAAATCATATCAGGGAGATGGGTGGTTAGGCATGGGTTGTAAGGTTAGGAGCATGGATGTCAGAATATCAGTTTTGAGTACAGTTTATTTTTTATGTGTTAGAAAAGGACCTAACATTATATGGACCATTCCTGGTAAAACTAGTATCTCTGTTGACCCTATTTTGTTTTTATTGTTATTTTCTGAACTTATAGTTAGATGATTAGGGTAAATTCTTGGAATGTAAATGGTCTTCATGACATTAAAAAAAAAAGCTGGTTATGCACCTGATTTATCAAGACAAATCAAACATTTTTTTACAAGAGACCCATATGACAAATGACCAATGGGACACTATTAAAAAAAGAAATTGGATTAGACAGATTATATCAGCAGGGAGCAGCCTTGGATCAAAAGGTACAGCTATTTTAATTAAAAAGTTCTTCCATGGAGAAGTGCTTGATACTAAATTTGATTCGAATGGAAGATGGTGTTTATTCACTTGCTCATACCCACAAGTTAAGTCCCATATTTTGTTTTTGAATGTGTATAATCCATGTTCAAACCAACATTTGTTCATCCAGGAAATACATAATCTGCTACTTCCATACCATGATCATTTCTTCATTATTGGTGCGACTGGAATGTTCTTATTGATCCATCAAATGATAGCTCGAATAAGAACAGAAAACAGCCCACCCAAATAACTGCTTCCATTCAAGATTTGATGAATAGTTTTAATTTAGTTGACCCTTTTTTAATAACTGAGATTGACAGGGAGTTTAATAAATTCACTTTCTATTCGGTCTCACATAAGGTTTTGTCTGGGATCGATTATTACCTGATCTCAGATGCTTTCTCAACTAAAATTGCTAATTTTGCTCATGAGGCCAGATCTATATCTGATCATTCGAATATATCTCTTGGCATTAACCCTAACCAAAAATGCAATTATGACAGTAAGATTTTCACTTGGTCACTGCATAGTAACATTCTGAAAAAAAAAGACATTTTGCAGGAGGTTAATGAATATCTAAAACACTTAGAAGCTGAATCATTGCTTTCCAATATCCCTTTAGATATACAATGGGCAGTGGCTAAAGCTGTCTTTAGAGGAATACTTATCCAAATAGCATCTTATTATAAAAAGA
Organism: Protopterus annectens; assembly: GCF_019279795.1. NCBI lineage: Eukaryota > Metazoa > Chordata > Ceratodontiformes > Protopteridae > Protopterus > Protopterus annectens. The sequence continues at coordinate 1,467,715,742 of NC_056746.1, read as the reverse complement.
AAGAGAGTCTGTACATTAATAACCTCACAAAAGAGTTTAAAAAAATTGACGCAGAACTGCAAAAAGATTTTTCCCCTGATTTGCAAATTAAACTTCACGGAATTCAGAAGGAAATATATTTCTTCCACCAACAAAACTACTCTTTGACTGAATTAAAGCTTCTACATCTATACTCCGAATGGGCTCAAACTCCATCCAAGACTGTAGCAAGGCTAATAAATATCAAAGAAGGACCAAACTATATAAAGGACATAAAGTACAAAGGGAAAATCCTGTATAGAAATAGTGACATTGTAAATTAATTTGTAGATATTTACACGGAAATCTACAATCCCAAAACTCAATTCCAAAAAGAACAATACATAGACTTCCTCAATAGGATTAATGTCCCAAAACTATCTTCCACACAAATTACCCAGTTAAAAGCCCCTATAACACTAAATGAAATAACTGCAGCTATTAAAAAACTGAAACCTAATAAGGTACCAGGCCCTGATGGATTTACAGGTGAATTTTATAAAATTTTCTGCAGTAATCTTACAAAAATCCTACTTAGCATGTATAATCATATCATATCAGAAGGGATTATGAACAAGTATATGAATAATTCCAAAACTATTTTCATCCCGAAACCGAACTCTGAAAAATCAAACCCTCTTAACTATAGGCCTATTGCCTTAAAAATGTAGATATGAACATTTTATCTACCATTTTTGCAAATAGAATTCAGAAAGTGATGGCGTCAATTATTTCTCCAGAGCAATTGGGTTTTATAAAGCAAAGACAACTTTGTGACAATACTCTCACTTTGCATACATTATTAATGTTCCTTGAAAAGGATAATCATCCAGGATACGCTTTTATGTTAGATGCAACTAAGGCCTTTGATAATGTGGATCTCAACTTCTTATATGCAACAATGGAATACTTTAATTTCCCAGATATGGTCATTAATACTATTAGGATGATGTATAAAAATACCTCTACTTCCCTTTATATAAATAAAACATTATCAGATCCTATTAAAATTACAAATGGCATCAGACAGGGGTGTCCGCTATCACCCTATCTTTTTAACTTGTATCTTGAACCTTTTCTTATCTGGATCAAACAGATGACCTATCATCATATCCCAAAAATCTATAACATCGAAATAAAGTACTCGGCGTTTGCAGATGACCTTAACATTTATTTTGAGCTTCCTAACACAGACCTCCAGAAAATTTGAAACTTTATTGATCTCTTTTCTAAAGTTGCTAACTATAAGCTTAACCCCACCAAATCATCCTGTTTTCCTTTGAATCCTAAGAAGCATTTAGAATACTACTTTCCCCCTTTCCGACATACCTCTTAAATATTCAATAAAGTATCTGGGTATAAACTTCACACACTCTCATCAAGAACTTATGAAAACTAATCTTTATAAAGTTTGGGATCAAATAAACAATGATCTAACCAGATGGAAAAATATTAATATTTCACTGTTATCAAAATATGCTATTATCAAGATGAATATTCTACCTAGAATTCTTTTCCATTTAAACTCTGTTTTTCTTAATATTCCAAAAAACTTCTTTTGTAAAATGGAGACCAAAATTTCTAAATTCTTATGGTTCCCTAAATCAACCAGAATAGCATATAGGAAATTAACTATCCCAAAGGCTAAGGGTGGATTAAGTCTTCCAGATTTCAGTCTTTATTATCAAATAACTACTGCAAGTCAGTTAATAAAAATAGCCAATTATGATCCGTATGAAGAATCTTGGTCTCCAATATAGGTCAAGATCTGGTATAACTATATATGTTCATTCAGAATTAATCCTCAATCTACCCCCTTTCCCACACCTGTTGGTGAATTTAACATTAAGTTTTTGCCTCTTCTAAAAAACAGAATTCTTACTTTTCATGATCTGATGAAATCCCTTAATTTGCAAAATACAATCCCCATTCTTCAACCCATTCATCTGAATCCAAATTTAAAAATCAAAAATAAAATGATTGACCTATCTAACTTTCCTATTATCAAGAAGGCTACAGTGTAGCATTTTTATAGTACAAAAAATGCAGCAGAAGTTAAAACTTTATTTGGGGCTCTTAATAAATATGACCCTATTTTAAGACAACTCAGCTCACTTATAAAACAAAAAACCTTAAATAAAGAATTATGGAACAAGATATTCAATGAACACAATCAATCATCAATTCACTCTCCCTAAAAAACAAAATGATCTCACGTACTTATAAACTTGTGTCGTCCATTATACAGTCATTCACTTTTATTTTCCAAATACTGGGATTCAATACAGGATAAAATCTCTAGCGAATCTAAGTATCTCTAGCGAATCTAAGCATGAAGCAATCATAAATACACTAAACTTGACCCCCTTCAAAAATCTAATTTACACACAGCTAATGATAAATAATAACTCTTACTACACCCCAGTTGTTTTACAAAAATTTGAATGTAATAAAAACTTAACATGTCCTTTCTGCACTCACCCTCATGTTGACATAATACACATGTTCTGGAGTTGTAAGACCATCTATAAACTCTGGTGCTCCCTCAGAATTCAATTAGAAAAAATGGGGTATGAGAAAACTACATTTTCTTGGCAAACTATGATCCTTAATATTGTTCCTATTCAAATCAAAGGTATTCGCCATCATGTTCTTGTCTCAGTTTGTGCTCTCCTTAAATATTTCATTTCTAAAAATTGGATCAACCCCTCAGCAATTTCATGGGAAAACTTTAAGGATATGGCAATAAAATATATATCAGCCCACAAAATGTGCATGAATAGCAAAAAGAAAAATAATTATTTTAAAAAATATTGGGAAAATCTCTTTGATCTAATCCGGAATTTGTAAAATCCAGCAAAATTTTTTCTTATACATTTACATTCCAAGTTGGATCCTTTTTGTACTAGGTACGGTCCAAAATTAATTGATAATGTAAACATTACACTTTACTAATTGTCTTATTTCATTTTATTGGGAGAGGTCCTCTGACATCCATAATGTAAATGTATTGTAAATATGGTGTAAATAGGTTTTTAGGACATATATAGTTTACTTTAGGTGGTGTACCCCCAACATAGTTAATAGTTTATACTTTATATAATAGTATGTTATCTGATTAAAGTTATCCTCCTCTTGGGAGGCCTGATTTCTATTTGTACTATGTTTTTCTGGGGCACCCTAGTAAATGTTTTACCCATTCAGGAGTAAGGTACTTGTTACAAGAACTGTTTGTCTATAAATCAAAACTATTTAATTGTTTACATTAATTTAGAATGTACTTTACTTTCTTTTTCTTGGTTTGACGTACCTTACAAGCTCCTTATCTTGTATTTATTTTCATTTCTTTTTTGTAAAAGTTTTAAAACTAATAAAAATATTTTTGAAAAAAAAATCTGGACATTCTGTGAAAATCTGTTTAGTTGAGAGATATGATGCACACGCGCACACACACACACACACACACACACACACACACACACACACACATATATATATTGCACACACACACACACACACACACACACACACACACACACACACACACACACACACACACACACACACACACACTGCAAAATCTGTCTCCAGACTCCCTAATTCTTAGCTCATTTTCTCTCTGTCTCACACATTCACTCAACGTCATTCTTGTCCTTACAGACATGCACAAATGCAGACACACACACAGACGCACACACACGCACACACACACACACACACACACACACACACACACACACATACCACTGCAAAATCTGTCACACACACACACACACACACACACACACACACACACACACACACACACACACACACACATGCATACACACACTTACCTATTCTCTGAAAGGCAAACCCTCCAGTTTAGTCCCTGTCGCTCACCTCCTAAAGAAACTTTTCAGACTCAGCTCACTGTCTCAATGTGCCATTGCTTGTCATTGGTTCATCCGATACTGACTGGGTGTGGTTATCAGGCGACATGATGAGAAAATCCATGCAATGGCAGAAATACACCAATCGGATTTCGGTAAACAGGAATGGACTTACTCTACAGGGTGCACAAACAGACAAAATACTGCCACAAAACATTGTAATATTCCAGGCAAGACGGAATTCGGGAACACCACCTGGCCAGTCCAATGCAGGTACACAGCAGCCAGCAACAAGCTAAGTAAGAAAGGGAAAAATAATTGACTGTAGTTCTATTTAATTGGGATTAAGAAGTCTACCAAATACAGATGCAGCCACTAATAATGAAGTCTGGTCAGGTCAGCTGTCAGGGGACCACACTCCTCCCCCCTCCACCCGCCCATGCTTGCAAGTCAGCTGAGGCAAATTTTTCAGGTGGGGAGAGGACTGAAGCAGGGACAGTGAAGGAATGTAAAGGCCTTTTATTTTCTTCCCTGACAATTTTATTAACCCCCCCAGCTAGGCAAGTGTGCGCTATAATGTACATATGCCTGCCAATGTCCTTGGTAAGGTCTAAGGGTGGGTACTGGCAAGACATAAATGACCACATGGCTCAGTTGCCTTGTACATTTTATGATTCTATGATGTTCAAATTTAAACTGACCTGCGATACATTTTTTTTCAAAATGTGAGTTTCCATTTTGGAGAAAGAGTAGCTTGGAAAATCTTTGAATCAAGGCAGCTAATCTGCTCTGTGACATGTTTATTCATCTCATGAGGTTTAGAGACTTCTTGGCTGAACTCACCTTAGAAGTGGTATCCATCAATGCATGCCCCTTTTATCACAACTTAACTGCCAGTTTTCACTGTCATATTTTTGTCTGGACCTTGTGTACCAGAAATTTCTCGGGACTGTGCTACATTAATTTTACATTCTAGTCCTCTGCTGGTGTATTTTCCATTCTTAAGTTTAACATCAGCTTTACATTTGTATCCAGGTTTACATTTAGTTCATCACTTTCCTTACTAAGATGTAAGAAATGGACCAGGATGAAAGGATTATTTTTGAAAAGAATAAAATAATTTCCAAATGTGAATGTTCAACACTTTTTTTTCAGGAATTCAGAAACCAGGGTAGACAGCATGGCTCATAGTTAGTACTAGGCTAGCTGCCCTTGTTGGTTATTTTATGCTTATCCCATCTCCTTTTGAAAGGTGAGAATCAAACTCTGTATCAAATGCCTGCAAAGTAAACAACTTAGCCATTCTACCCCAGCCTCACAGGTGTGTGTGTACTGATTTGGTCTAGATCATTCTCTTTTCCTTAAAGCCAAAACGGAGTATGTCATTGGACATAACAGTTGGAGGTAGGGACTGAGATTAAAAGCTAATTTTGTTACTGATATTTTATTGGGAACTAGTGCTACTCCAGGAATACTTCTTAGTCCCTGCATTTCTACTGCATCACTTTAATAAGGAATAGCAAAGTTATTAAGCAGTGACCTTGCAAATCACCTTGTGGCTCAACCAGTGCCAAAACAGCATAACTAGAGTAATAAATCACAACAGCAGAGTTTTCATCATTTTCAGTTGACTTCAGTGACATCCACAATCTGTCCATCTGGAGACTTAAGTTATTTGTACCAAAGTAGTCAAAAAATATCTGTAGTGCTTTACTGAGTCAGTCTGAAGTCACTGTCTGAGTAGCCACTTTTACCTTCCTGGGACTTTAGATGTTGCTGTGCAACTCGGGTAAACTGTATCATAATGTAATTATGGAGCTCAACCTCTGTACCATTTAGAATGCATCTGTTTTGCAGGTGTAGCAAAGACTACTGCACTGAATACAAATGCAAATTCATATTCAAATATAGATACTGGCACTTGCAGTTTCTTACAGGCTGGTTTTTCAGCCTTTCATCTGCTTTTATTGCAAGATCATGGAACAATGGGGTTGGGGAATTTGCCAACACCCCACTGTTGTTTAATCTCATACTTAGTAAATATAATATGCATGGAGGATGGGGGTTCAGGGTGACTTACCCTACAGCAAATAAATATTGTTTTTACTATTTTTCCCCATTAGATCTTTTTAGATTTGATCTAAAAATATCACTGTTTTGGTATTTTGTCTTGTGAAAGAGAGGCAAATCATGAGACAATCATACTGACATACATTTAAACATTTGGCTACCTACAAAGCAATAGCAATCCATAAAATGGTCACTGTTCTTAACTTGCATTATCATGGAGACCATTCTGTCTTTAAAGGTGTTAAACAGGATTTACTGAAAAGTCAAACCTCATGGGTATGTTGTATAGTGACAGTTTTTCTAGATGTACAAATGTAGAATTTATTTTATTTATCATTTGTTTACCAGGAAAGTCAGACTTGGAACTAAGCCATTTTTCACCGGAGGCCCAGGGAGAAATGCTCTAAGTGCATGTCTTTGTAATGTGGAAGGAAACCGGAGCACCTGCAGAAAACCCACACGAAAGCAAGGAGGACATGCAGACTCCTCATAGAAAGCTCCCAAGCCAAGAATCAAACCAGGGAATCTCTTGCAGTGAGTTTACAACACTACCGCTGCACCAATGCACCATCCAAAATTGGAAATGAGCTTGCCATAAGCACATGACCCAAGTCTGTTTTTTTCTCCCTTATGTGTACTATAAATTGTTTATCAAGTTACCTATTCATCCAAATTTTGAACCTTATCCTCAACATGCCAGATATCATTCCTTAGTGGACTTCACCCTGGCAGTAAACAAACAAATCATGTGAGACTGCTACAAACGCTAGAGGCTTATGAAACATAAAGAAATGATATTGATTCTGTTAATGGTTACTAGTCAGAAAGTTATTTCTCTACAAAATTGTATGTTTTTGACATTGTCCTTTCTTCACTTATGGGAAAAGTAGTATCATTATAGAAATTATTGTCACTACTACTTTGGGGTAGATTGACCTCTGTGCCCTAGGAATATAGCTTGCTTTCCACAAATGGGTTTTGCTTTCAGTTTTCTATGTGATACATAGTATTGTTCTGAAGAATAAAACACTTCCTATCTGGAGCATTGATTAATGTGGCCTATTATAAGAAACAGCTGTCTGCTACTTCCTGTCTATAATGCCATCAAAATGGTTTATGGTCATTCCAGTCAGCATTGCACAGGTAAAGGGCAGGAATGGAGTGTGAGAAGATAAGCATCAGGTGTCTGCTTTGAATGGGATAAAAGAAATCAGATGCAGCACGGCTTGAAAGCTGCTCAGCAAATGTTATTGCTTGGTTAATTGTTGATTAGAAATAATAGCTTACTGAAACTCAGTAACCTGCTTTCAGAGTAGCCCTTGACACTTGTAGAGATAAATTACAAGGTACAGTTACAAGAAAATGATCACTTGAGTATGAAAAACAGAATGACAAGTTTCAAGGTACAAGCTCAAATATTTGTAATTCATTGGTAACATTCAAGTTATTATGTACAGAAAAGAATATACACCTAATGATGAAGGCCAGGGTATTTCACAGTATAGGGTTGTATAAAATAATAATAGATACTATACAGGTAACAGCACATAACAAGAGGGATACAAAGGTCCAGTACTATATGAATGAGACATTACGAAAAAGAAAGCATGGCAGTTTGGGTGCCAAAAGCCAACAATCGACAGAGTGTCATTTTATAGTTTGCAATATTCTCTTAGGATACCTGTAATTATGTAATCCACAAATCATTTTGCAGGAAGGGATTTATTCATACCTTTACTTGTAGCTAATAGGCTTACAGCTTACAGCCCAGGAGGGCACTAAGTAGCCTAGCCCAAACTCCCACTTGCTCAAAGTTACACAGTAGGCAGACAAGAGCTAACAGAATCAAACTCCTGTACCACAGAAACTACATCTCACAGTCTTAACCATTTGTGCCAAATTCCAGATTCTGTATGAGAATTTCATACAGAACACGGAGACTCCAAGTAAGAGTGTAGATTTATAAATGTATAGGAGGTAAGGGGGACAGCATATGACATGTTATATTAAACAAAATGTGGTCAAATTAAAGGTAGTTGCCTAACTTAATGGAGGTGGGGCATGGCATGTAGAAATGTTCAAAATGCTGGAAAAGACTGAGAAGTAGGTAGAAACTTAAACGTAGCCCTGACACTATCTGAAAGCTTTAAAAGTCATGTGATTCAACATATGCCATCCCTTTCATGGGCTACACCTGTGTTTATAAACTTCTTTTTTTTTAATTTCAAACAATATATAAGGTTTATCTTCAAAAGAAATGCAGTTGTCCACAGTAACCTTATCCCTGTTTACGTGGGTGTTACAAGTCACTGCCTCTGTTATAGTGCTCTAGAATATATCAATCATAGCTACCAGTGAAACAAATTAATATAAAGATAAAACCAATATAATCAGAAACCGGGTGAAGTGATTTGTACAGGCAGCTGTATAATATATTTACTCATTTTAGAATACTGCAGACATCCCCATCAGCAGTATATTTTTAGCATGTTTTTCACTGTTCTTCATGCCTACAGATGAAAATTAGTGATTGTTCAGATTAGACATTCGGAACTCTCCATTAATGGTTGGAGAAAGAGGTCATTCCTGTGATTTTAGTAAAGAAAACTCCAAAATAAAAATGTATTTGAACCATCTCTCCCTCATGTGTTTGTATATGTATATATATATATATATATATATATATATATATATATATATATACTTTTTTTTTCAATGATTTTTGCGGTGATCAGTTGTAATTGCTACCTATATCTATTATCTATCTATCTATCTATCTATCTATCTATCTATCTATCTATCTATCTATCTATCTATCCATATGTATGTATGGATCTACTTCACTTCTCCTAAAACTCATTTGGCAGAATTTCATTTGACCGAGACCAAATCACCTAATGTTCAAATTACCGAAAAATCATTTGACTGAATCTGATTTCACCAAATGTTAAGCCATAGACATGATGTGGGCTTCCCTTCATCTGTGTCTTGCTTGTGATAAAAAGAATTACTGTAACTTTACAGAGCTGACTATCAGAATACCGATAGTCATGTAAAAAGTAGTGTTGTAGTGTTTTTAAATGTCTGTATATCTCTTTACATTTTTATCGGAAGTATCTAAAGTAATATGGCGGATGTTTTGTGTGTTCCCAGCAGTAGTGGCAGCATCTAGACTACTGTAAGGCAAGTAAAAGGTATATGCCTTTTTCCCCACTGTAGTGTGATTCTGGAGTTAGTATGTATAGTTGGGGGGTGGGGGGCACAACCCACCCGCCCACATCAGGGGGTGTTGGGGGCATAACCCCCATCTGATTTGGTTTTATATTGTCTGATTTCTTTTAAGAGGGTAAGTAAGTAGTTTTAAATTCTGGAAAGAGTTAGTCATTGGTGTTGAAAGTGTACATGTCTATGGTGTAAAAGCTAGTATTTTGAAATTCAGCATTGTAAACTTTCAGTGAAATGAGATTCAGTCAAATGAGTTTTCAATAATTTCAACATTAGGTGATTTGGTCTTAGTCAAATGAAATTCTGCCAAATGAGTTTTAGGCAAAGTGCAGTAGACCTGTATATATATATATGTATATATATATATATATATATATAAGTTATTGCTGTATGGATTGTGAAACGGTGGTGTTTTCATCACTGGTATAATTTGTCAAATTATGTAACGTTAGAAGTTCAGTATATCAGCCATTAATGCAATGTTTTTTGTCATTTTGTTTGAGTTTGTACAACCCTTGAGTTGGTAAATTTAATAGCTGGGGATGTGGGCCTCCATGAAAAAAGCTGTTCTTATTTTACTTTTTGTAAATGCAAATGAATCTCTTGGTTTACACTTGCGATTACTTTTATTTGTGATACTTTTAGCTGTGATTAATCATAATCACCTCTAAGTTTGTTCAATGTTTTTTGCCTCAATCAAAGTCACTGATGATTATTTGTTATGAACTATTTTACACACATACAGACACACACACACACACACACACACACACACACACACACACACACACACACACACACACACACACACACACACACACACACACACACACACATATATGTATACACACTCACACACACAAATGCACATACTAGTGTGTGCATGCATGTATGTATGTATGTATGTATATGTGCATGTGCCCTGTGTCCTGATTTGTCTGGTTGATATCCAGGTCATCTTCCCGGAGAAACCTACAGCAAGCCTACAGACCCCTGCCAAATCTGGGATGAGACTGTTGATCATCAAAGAGCCTGTTGCCACATTTCATCTTTGGATTATTACTACTGTTTTGCTTCTGGTGATAGAAGAAGCAAATGGACATTGATTCATTGCTGTGTGAAATGGGGTGAATCCAACATTAGTACTAGCCAAGTAGCTGACTTTTATTTTCTTCCCTGACAATTTTGTTAACCAAGAGATTCATCACTATTCATCATTCTTGACAAACCAAATTCTGTCTTCCTAAACATTCCACCCATAACTTTTCCGGGTCTACTATAGTAGTTTTCCTCGAAGACTGAGTGCTATTTACGCCCCAGTCCTCCACCCTCTGGCAATACGGCTCAACAGTCTGCTGTAACCCCATCTATCGCCAATCTGATTGCATTAGGTGTTCTAAGATAGTGCAGCAACTGTCGTAGTCTTACTGACTGATCATTTCTACCAGCTGATGGTACAACCTGTGAAAGATGTAAGTATTTGAAAAACAAGGAGTTAATCCTTTCTCATTAGCCCGCTGTTTGTAAGTATTATGCCTCCAAAACACCAGATCTATCACAGTGCATAAATACACGCATAATTTATGCAGAGGCTGAAAGGAAATATTTGCCAAAGCCTCCTAGAATAAAATATTCCAGCCTACAGTACACAAGGTAACACCTACTCCTTCTGCACTCACACATGCTACAAATTCAGAAATCTCAACCAGGAGACATCAGGAAAGCAGACCTAAACCCATAAAGCCCAGAAAGTCTGCTTTCACACAGGGAAATGTTTTAGATATAGGTGACTCTATAGGTTCGTCGATCATGGGTAAGTAGTAGGCAAACTGCCCTTGTGGGCCATTTTAAGCTTAGCCACTTATGCTCTTTGTGCTTGAAAGAACCAATCCCATTTGGTTACAGATTGGCCTTACCCATCCATTGGCTGATAATTATATCAACCCGAACAAAGCAATAATAGCAATCGCCACCTAACTCCCTCCCGGCACCAACCTCCCCACTATAGAACACCTACTTTACTGGGCAAATACTAAATTCACCCAAGAAGCTATCGTTCTTGGTGACTTCAACTTAGATTGGCACTCCTGTACAACTAATAACCCATCCAACTTTATTAATGTCTTCAACCTCACCCAAACAATAAACTGCCCATCTCGTATTTTCAAATGCTCTAACAAGCAGTCAACATTAGAATAGATCCTAACTAACAGACCTAACCTAGACTTCTTAGTCGAGTGCCTACCTGACTCCCTCAGTGACCACTATCCAACCTTTCTTTACAGGAAATGCGTGAACACCCAAAGCAACATCTTCTACAAATGCATCACTTCCAAGAAAAATTTCTCACCACTACTTTCAACTTTCTACTGCAACAATGTAACTGGTCTCCTCTTAAGCATCTACAATTAGATGATGCAGTTCAGTACCTCAATGAAACCTTCCTGACAATTCTTAATAATCTAGCTCCTACCAGAAAAGTTTGTGCTAGGACCAGGCCCCTCCCATGGCTATCCAAATACACCAAACTACTAATGAGACTTAGAGAAAAAGCCTGGTCAGATTATCATACATCCAAAGGCAAAGCTGACCTCCTTAACTATCAACAACTAAGAAACTTAACAAAAAAAAAAAACAAATAAAAAGAGATAAACAAATATACTTCCTGTTCTGTCAGCAGAAAAACAAAACAACTCACAAAAATTCTGGCTTTCCATCAACCAACTGCTAAATAAAGGACATACCTCTACCTCCCTCCTGCTACCTCTAATGACCCAGTCCTTATTTCTACTCAATTTGACACCCATTTTATCAACACAGTCACCTCCCTTCTAGACAACTAACCAACCCAGGCACTTACTGCCCCCACCCCAGCCATAAACAATCATAGCCCCTTCTCCTTCTCCCCCATACAAACTAAGTACATAAAAACTCCCTTTTCCAAACTCAGACCATGCTGCACAGCTACAGACATACTCCCTAATGAATTTCTAAAACTTGCAGCTCCTTCAGTTGTATACCCCATTTCTAAACTGATCATCTGTTCTACCAAAGAACATTATGTCCCACTCATATGGAAAATATCTCGTATTATACCCCTCCACAAAGGTTGCTCCTCCAAAGAACTAACCAACTATTGTCCCATTGCCATACTTTCCCTCATGTGAAAGTTTTAGAAAAATGCATCCACAACCAGCTCACATCCTACTTCTTTAACAATAACCTCCTTTCCAGCTCTCAGCATGGTTTCAGACCAAAGCACAGTACCAGTACTGCCCTCCTAACCTTCACTAACACCATCCACCATCTCATGAATGAAGGCCAGCATGTCTCTTCCATATTTCTTGACATGTCTAAAACCTTTGACACCATATCCCACCAGCTTCTACTAAATAAACTATCTTCCTAATGGCCTTAGTTTACCCTCACTAACTTGGTTCCACAGCTTTCTTTCCAACCGCCAACAAGTTGCAAAATGGGAAAACTCTATTTACCCCCTACTCCCCATCTCCGTGGGTGTGGGTGTACGCCAAGGATCTATTCTCAGTCCACTTTTCTTCATCATATTCACAAACAACCTCAGTACATCAACCAAACATGCCTCCACAGTACAGTATGCAGATGATGCTACCCTTATCTGCTCTTCCCCCTCACCCCAATAACTCCAACTAAAAATGCAATCTTCCTTTTAGGACATTGAAACCTACCTCTCCCAACACCAACTCATTTTAAATCCCAACAAAACCAAAATCATAGCTTTTAGTATCAAACATCCCTAGACTTCTCAGCCCCCGCTATCAATCACCTCTGCAAAGGGTACCAAAGTTATCCCCACTAACCACACAAACCTTTAGGTGTCACCATAGATTACAACCTCAAATTTGACATACATATTGCCCAAACCATCAAAAACGTCCACATCAAACTAGGTACCCTATAAAAAGCCAAACCATTGCTAACTCCCAATGCCAGGCTAGACACTGCTCACACACACTCCTTCTATCTACCCTTCCCTATGGCTCTGTCATATTTAGTAACCCTCAAAAACCTGACCTCAACAATATAGAATCATGTTACCATAAAATTGCTAAATTTGCCAACTTTCGATCTCTCAATCAACTATTCTTAGCTCACAAAATAATCTACTACCCCAAAAACTGCCCTGCCATCTCCTCATTAGTTCAACCTAATACTAAGAGCAGATCCCTCAGATCTTCCAACAAACTCCCACTAAAAGAATTCAGCTCTCACAACCAACATGGTGACTCCCTGTATTCACACAGAGTAGCCAAACTCTGAAACACCCTTCCAGACACAATAACAAAAAATCCAGTACATAACCAGTTCAAATCACTCCTATAGGAATACCTCACCAGTCACAGGCTGTGCTCCTGCCTCTCTCCAGGTTAATCTATTTCCCTACCTTTAGTTACCTTTCTCACCAGAACATCTAACAATCCCCTTTGTAAACTTTAACTTATATACTTTCTACTGTTTGCTCTTGTACAGTCTTACTGATTGTATTATATTTACTGCAACCTGTTTGTGTTTGTACTACTGTGGAGTTTTTCCCATGGGTCTCCACTAGTAAAAGGTACCTTGCTTTGTACTGTTTCTAGATGCTGTAAAATAATTCTATTATACTAATGTTTACTGTTATTATGTTTTTGTTTATTGTTTTATATTACTGTGGAGCTTTTCTCCCCGAGTCTCTGCTGAAAACAGGCCTCTGGCCAAGGTGGACATACCTGGTCAATAAATGTAATAAATAAATAAATAATATATTACCCCTAATGTCAATAAATGGGATCATACCATAGCTAATATGAGGGGACCCATGCATGAGATAAAGCATTTATGAGCTACCTTTATTCATTAGTAATACAGGCGGCATTCTTGGATTAACATTTCTGTTTTTCATCCATAGCTCTAAGTTGTGCTTGAAAATGGACAGGGGTGAACTTTGTTTTATGAGGATGTGGCATATCTTCCATAGTTGCGGTATCCTTTGCAAGAGAGACAATACCTGTCCCTCCAAACCATTCTGTTGATGTGTTAGAAGGTTTAGATCCCTAGACTGAGTACTTCTGATGCCATTTAACTTGCTGATGTGCAGTAAATCCATCAAAAATGGGTTGGAGACTGCCTTGTATGCCAGACACAGGTCACCTTATGGAAGTCTGCAGGATACTGAATATAGTGACAGGGCTTTGAGTTGGTCCATATAGAACATGGTGTTTAGGCCTTGTATAATTTTAGTAAGGTATCTCTATGGGCTTTCCAGTTACTACATGTGTCTAGAGAGAGATAGATGCCAAAGGGGACATTATATTCAATGACTGGCCTAATAAGGGCTGAGTAAAGGGGGCAATGACATCCCTAGATCTAGTCATAATCCCTTTTTTTTAAGCTGTGCAATATAGAAGGACTTTCTTACAATTGATACATGTTGGTTAAAAGTTAGTTCACTGTCTACATAAGTTCCCAAATCTTGAAAAACTTGGTCAACTCTTAGGGGTGTATTGTTGATGTACTAGTTCCTGGGGCTAGATGATTTCCTTACACATGCAAAAATGCATCTTTTGGCACTTAGTTTCAGTTCATGATTTTGACACCAGTAATTTATTTGAGACAACCTTCCTGCAGGATGGCTAAGTCATTTGGGGATTCAATGACTGCTCCAAAGTTGCAATCATCTGCAAACTTAGTCAGCCAGAGCTCTTTGGTATTGGCTTTTACTTAAGAAAAGTAGATGCCAAGCAGGAGGGGTCCCAGCACGGAAACCTGCGAGACTCCACTGGCGACTATTCTCTTTTTGGAGGTAACTTCCCCTATTTTGATTATCTGAATCCTATGTGCGAGCTAGTTTGCAGTCCAACAGATGGAACTAGGGTTTATTCTCAGTTTATTTAGTATTCTAGCTATGCCAGAGTGGAGACTTGTGTTCACAGCTTTGGCCAAGTTGAGGTATGCAGTGTGTACTATTTTGCCTTCATCCATTCCTTTGATGACCTTTTCAAAGAAATCTTCCTGTTTGATTAAGCATGACCTGCTGTGATATACACAATCTGAAATGGGTCCAGTCTTTGAAAGTTTCTTATGCTCTGAATGATTAATTTAATGATGAATCTTTCCATGGCTTTGCATGTATTGCATATGAGACTGGTCAGACTTGTGGGTCTGTAACTGCCTGGTTCTGTGGAAGGTCCTTCCTTACACAAGCATAGCTGATTCAACTAACACTCTGAGCCAGTATTATGAACTGATGTGAACCAATACCCTAATGCCTCAACTCTTCAAGTAAAGAGAAAAAAAAAAGCACTTCATTCACTGCATAAGCAATTGGATTATTGCTGTTAGATTTAAGCACCCCCCCACTCTTGTATCCAACTAGGTGGCCAGATGCATGACAAACACCACCCTTCCCTCCTTCTCCAGCCATTAAGGTCCAGTTTCTGTGTTCCTGTCCCCAACCCTCCTTCAGCATACACTGTCTGCATGGAGTGCTATAGCACTCATCTTTAGTTTTAAAAAACAAATAAATAAATAAAAATGTCTCCTCTTTTAACTATAGCAAACTGCTTGCTACAAATACCCAGCCTGCATGGAACACTGCAGCATTCATACTTTAGTTAAAAAAATTCTCCTCTTTAAACTATAATAAACTGATTGCTACAAATATAGCAAAGAATTGCTATGGTTTATACCCTGCTTGCCAAAAATATATATATTTTTTTCATTTAATCTGTAGCAAACTGCTTGCTACAATGTACCAAGCAGTTACTACAGTTAAGACCACACACAGACTGCTGCAGCACTCAGGTTTGACCTCAAATTCAATAATAGCTTTTAAAAGCTGATATTGCATTAAAGAAGCATTCAGGTCAGCTGATCACGTGGCTTAGCACTTTGCACCCAGAACCATTGCCCCTGTCACCTTGCCCTAGCTATGCTAATGCTCCCTTATGCAGGGTATGACTGTAACTGTTCTCCATTTGCTTAGTAAAATACCTGCATTTAGGCTTAGATTTAACAGTGTACACTTGGGGTGTGTCTAAATCATGTTTCTTGCTATATATGATGTATCCAGAGAAAGTTTCAAGACCCACTGATGCAGTTTAGTTTTTGATAGCACTTTTAGGACTTAGTTTTTTGTGATAACTGGAGATGAGCTAGTTTCAGGTGTACCTTGAGGGTCAGATGCAGGGAAGAGGGGGTTAAAGTTAGAGCTGAAGTTATCCACCAGTACTTTTGCTATAACTTCAGTGTAGGTAACATCATTCAAAATCAGCTGAGTGCATTGCTTTATTGTGCTTTTGAGATTAGGAACATAAAAAAATGCCTTGTGATTTTCTTTAGCCTCAGACTTAGCTTTGGGGGATTTTATTAAGCTCATGAGATGTTTATTTATTTCAGTGGCAAAGGCTATAACATTTTAGGAATTACTATTCTTACTTTTGGTGCTCAAAATTATTTTCCTTTTATTATAAAGCTTGTTGATACTATGGTTCCACTATAGGGTTTGTTTCTGGGGTTTGCCCTGCACTTGCTCATAACTTGTGCAGCTGCATCTAGCTGTTTACATGCTGGTATAGTGTGGTGGTGTACATTTCTGCATATTCAGTAGAGTTAAGTGGGTTTGGTGGGGATTTGAAGCTTGCCAAGAGTATGAACATAAGGTTGCTACAGATTCCAAAATGAACTTCAAATCATTCTTCAGTTATGTGAGAAAATTATGGAATATTGACCGGCAATGCACTGAGATTATCCATAATATCACATATTCTGACCCCAAAGTTATAGCTAATAAATTAGCCGACATATTAAGTTCTAATTTCACTCCTCCTACCCACACTGTTGCCCTCATAATCCATAAGAATTTAGTTTATTCCTGTCATCACTTTGGAACAAGTCTGAGATCCCAAGTCTAAAAGTAATACTTGCAAGGGAATGGACAGCATATGAAGCTGCATTCTCATCCTTGCCAGGGATGCACTATCTGAGCCTCTACTTCAACTGTTCCACCTCATCATATCATCAGTCTGTGTTCCTGATGCCTGGGTAATGGCCACTATAATCCTCTACACGAGACTGGGGCCCCTGCTGACCCTGGTAATTATACACCCACCAACTTCACTGGCCTTATATGCAAAAACATGGAATGTATCATGGCAGAACTCATGTATGCAGAAGTAGGCAATTTAACTGATATAGGTCCCAATCAGTTTGCTACTGTGAAGCGCAAGCCTGTCTCCAGAACCTACTAAGCTTCAAGGAAAAGGTCACAGTGGCTGTGCTATGGACAGTAGTTACTTTGCACATACTGCTAATTTCGATCAGGCCAAAGCTTTTGATACTATTCCCCATTCTGGTATTATTGAAAAATTCAAAAAGATTAGAATAAATCCCCCTATATTGTCCAATGGATTGCAGTTTAATTATTCAATAAACTCCAAGTCGCTGGCTTCTCTCTGAATGGAAAAGTATAACTATTGTGGTGCAACATGGGTCAAATCTGGACCCTATCTTTTCCTGTTTCACATTTATTTTTCAGACTTCCAAGCCAATATCCCAAAAGTGTGTTTGACCAAGTTTGCTGATGAATGCAAATTGGGCACTGTTATCTGCTCATCTACTGATACTAAACAGCTCCAGCAAGGACTGGAATATGCACATAAAAGGCATATCAAATTAAATGAAAAAAGTGTGGTATTGTAGCATTTCACAGAAAGTTTGCTCCCATTTCATATATTAAAAATGTATCTCTGTTCAGACAGAAATCTAGGCACTTATGTAGATAACTCTCTCATTCAACCATCATATTTCCAACACAGTCAGGAAATCCTTCTATCTGTCCCAGTAGTTTCCAGGGGAATATCTTCAAGATCCAAAGAAGTCATCTTAGAACTGCATTTTTTCTTTAGCAGACCAATCACTGAATACAGTGCCCCCATTGGTATGTACAAATCCATGCATATCACTCCTCTGGAAAGGTCCCAAAGATTTCTAATCAAGAAAATGAAGTATCTTAAATCTATCCACGACCTTATACTAGGTAGCTATATGTCTACACGCTGCTGTCAGGTGACTTGTGTCTTGCTTTTTGAGCCATGAAAGACCCAGTCCTATTTGACCTCTTATTGTTTTGCAAAACAAGTAGCTCTACAAATACCCACACAAAGAATCTAAACTCTAAAGCAACAAATAAACATGACACACTGGAAGGATGAGCTCCTAACTCAACATAGTCTAGCCGTTGGAATAAGTTACCAGTACAGGTCAATGAAAGAACCACTTTTCCTTAAAGTTAGTCTTGATGACTTGATGGGTAAACCAGGATTACCATGTACACCCCTACTCAGTTTGGGAGGTGAGCACTATTACGTGCTTCAAAAGGATGTCAATAAGTTGTACATTTATCTGCTCAAAGCTGTATTTGAGTAGACATTTTATGATCCACATTATCACTTGCTTAGTATGTTGCTATATGCTAATCAGCTTGTCGAAAAGCAGATGAATATTACATAAGTTCATGCACATTGAAAACTATGAAAAAAATAACCTAAATGTATCTGAAAAGGAAAACAAGTGAGTAAGGGTATTCTTGAGGCTTATCCTGATTGCCACTGCCTTAACTCCAACCGTATACATTATCTTGCAAAACATCCTTCCTCCGACAGTACCACTGCACAAGAGAGTCACAGAAACATATGCAGAGCACACGCACCATCACAAATAAAATGCAAAAAAGTTGTCTTTACAAACCTTAACCCAGAAATACATGCATGCACACACTAAAATGTTCACAAACACACCACAAAATCTGCCCCCTTTTCCAAGTCCTTACTTTTACCATAACCAATAAAATCCAAGTTACCTGCAAGCAAGAACATGTAGTATGCCACAAGAAAGTTCAACAAAATGAAGCTGGACATTTCCTAGCAGTGATAAATGCATCCTGACATTCAAAGTAATGGCGATGTACACTATCATCAAGATGAACATCTGAGAATGCACTGCAAGCATATATGAATGTATGCATATTATAGATTACGAAAATATATTTATGTGTGTATGGGTGTGTGTGATACTTAATTTTAACTTTGGAGTTGGTATGCTGATATGCTGCTACAAGGAATCAAAAATTGTTTTTCTAGGAACATATAAGCTATAGAACATCACAAAAAAAGATCAAGATCTACAATTTGAGCTGCATATTTATAATCTTCTGAGATGCTGTCTAAACAAATGTATTAGATATAATGGGTTATAATGATATCCATTCAAGTTGACCCTTGTAGCTTTTAGGAAAAAACACACCCCGATACAATTGCTTTGCCTTAAAGAGATCCTTTTTTGCATCATTAGGCTGCAGAGATGCAGAGGGAAAGATTTAATTAAAACAGGGCCAAACTGCAGGATTAGATGCTTACATATCTAAATATGATCAGCTTAGATATCAGGCTTGATTGGTTTGCTTTCTGAGCCCGGGTCATGGTTGAAAAGGGTCAATAGACCAGCCTACTTTCCTAATAAACAAATAATAAGTAAGTAAACATGTAAACAAGCACCGTCATGTAGTACCAGCCTTGATTCTATCAGTCAGCACCACAAATCAATGCTATCATAATCAAACGGCTTAACTAGACAGTGCTGTTTGGCTGGCATGCAAAATCGCCCTTCTGTCTAGGGGCTTCACAACCAAGACATGAATTTAAGAAAAGCATACAAATAAACTGCACTCATTTTGGAAGGGGATAATGGAGCTGCAGAAGATAGTGAATGAACTTGATTGTTATGCACAAGGACAATAAAACCTTTTTTTTCTGCCTGCTTCAGTACAAGTGCTAATGTATGGACAAATACAACAGATGGAACTGCTGTGTCTGATTCTAGAAATATAGATGCTTTTAATAAATAGTTTAATAGTATAGAAAGTGATACAGAAGGTAAAGTAGCTCATCCTGGGTGACTGAAACCCCAGGGGATTATTATCTTCTTCATCCCTGAATGAGTAGTACAGCACTTTAGGCTGATAAGCTCCAACTAACTGCAAACTTAGCAGCTTGGAGGTTTTCCTTTGTAAAAAAAGTAAAGCAACATTTCTCTAATAATGTGTAAGTTGATGCCGAGTAACAAAGTGACAAAATGTAGATATTGTACCATGAGTTTATTTTTTATTATCTTCAATTAATGGCTAATAAAATGCTACAAGGGTGGATAACTACCTAGTTGAGAATGGTGCAGCAAAGAGACTAGATCACAGATGATTGATTATATCGGACATGGATAGAGCTCTGTGTTAATTTACCTGATATGGATAAATGTACTTTTGTTCTAAGTAACATATGTACATTTAGCTTATATTTGCTATAAGTAATTACAGGACAGTGGGCTGGTCATTACTTCACAATTACTGAACTGATATCAATTTTCTGAAAGTCTGAAGAATTGTAGTTTCATTGTGGTTTTATGAACCCCCCCCCCCAAGAAAATATAAACAACATACTCAAATCTCTGATATCCATGCTGTTATACAAGTTCTGGCAGACATTGATGATCATATGATGTCTTTAACTGGTGGTATACACAGGTACTCTGAGAGGTGAAATATATTGGGTTATATCTAAGATATATTTTGTCCCAGAATGAAAAGGTTATTTTACCTCAATGCCCAGTTTTAGAAGTGAAACTTGAATGGTGTACTTAGTTATAATTATACAACTGTTTAAGTATTTAACTTTAAAAAACACACTGTATACCGATGACAATCATAACAATTTTTGAAAAACATAAAAACAAAAATAAGAACATGAGCAAACCATTATTAGAGCACTACTGCCTTTTATTGGGTTTAATATCAAGGTAAGCACTTGTGAGTGTTACATCAGACTTCATTACACCTTTATGCCAGAGTTATTCCATTTACATTGAACTTCAACTTGCACTTCAATGGCATGTTAAAAAAATAAAACACTGCAAGAAACTTTCCACCAGATGTTCTCAGTGGAATAACTATGCAAAACTACTCCCCAGATTTGAAACAATATGAACCTAGTGCTGGTATTAACTGCTTTAAAAAATATCTAAATACAAATTGAAGCTGTCTGTTCAAATAAATCTCTTAAACTTAGTAAATCAAATGAAAAATCCAGGATATGTTGAATTCACAGTTTATTAGCAAACACAGATGAGCAATCCATAAGACTGCAATAAAACCAACCTGCACTCCTTCCCTTAAAATAAAGTAATAAAAAGGATCCAAGCCAAGTAAAAACACCATGATATTCAACATTCCTAAAAATCTCTCTCTATTTATTGCATACTTATAAATCAAAAATTATAATAATAAAATAAAATTAAGCTTTCACCATATTCATTTACCCAAATCTTTTAACTAAAAGATTTGAGTAAATCAATATGGTGAAAGCATAATAATTTACTCAAATCTTTTAACTAAAATTGCTTTTGGTTCTTCAGGTCTGTACACACTAGAAATTCAAAGTTTTGCTGTCTGTCTAAATGTAATTATCAATCAGAAGTAAGAAACTGTTCAAATTACTAAAAATCTATCTAACTCATTTGTATTAACAATACCAAGATTCAATTCTAAGAGAAATAAACTTGTAATTTCATTATAAAGATATGGAAATGTGAAGATCAGCTGATTCAAAACTCTGTGTTTAAATCGTATTTAAGTCTTATTTAAGTGTTATAAGCTTTAGGTAGTTAGACAATGCAAGTTTTACATGTAAACAATGTACATGACAGTCTGTGCAGGGGAAATAGAAACACTGTGTAACATGTGTTCCCATTTAAAACCTATGAGTTTAAAATATAAAAACACATGATGAGGGCATACTACTGGTATAGAGGTGTAGCTTCCAGTGTGTATCAGTATATAAAAGTGTATATTATATATGCAGCAAAAGTTTTAAATTCAGTATATGATCGATATAACAGAACCTTTGTTCATGTGCAAAGGGGCTATATTTTACAGTGTCTGAAAATAGAATGAAAAAATGTTCAAATAATTCACATTTAAATTCTAGCTACCTTTATAAACCAGAGCCAATTGAAAATGTATCTGTATGTCCAATCTACCAAAAAAAAAAAAAAAAGATGGTAAGGGTATTGTAAATTTATATGCATATGTGTGAGTTAACTGTAAGGCATCTAGATAAAATATATATATATATATATATATATATATATATATATAGAATAGAAAAACTAAGTATAGTCAAAAACAAGGTAACAATACCTGTCAAAGGAATATATATGTTATTAGTGTCATTCAGTACTGACTATATTAAATTCAGAAATAAATTAGAAGTTAATCTAAATACTCCTAATGTAAGTTAGTACTTTTAAAATTACAGAGTGACACTGACAAATGAAAACTGGATAAACAATTCAGAAAAATAGAAAATATAAAAATGGTTCAATCCTCGGCCGGGGTGCCTTCTGTAGGGAGTCTGCATGTCCTCCCTGTGGTCGCGTGGATTTCCTCCGGGTGCTCCAGTTTCCCCCCACATCCCAAAGACATGCTGTAGGTGGATTGGACACTCTAAACTGGCCCTAGGTGTGAGTGCGTGCATGTGTGTGCCTTCTGTGGAAGGTTGGGTGCTGGACTGGCAACTCGACACCGTAAAAACTTCACTGCCAATCATGAGCAGACAGGTGATCCACTGTGGCAACCCCGAACCGGGAAAAAGTTGAAAGAAGAAGAAAATATAAAAATGATAAAAATATAAAAATATAATAAAATAAAAAAATAAATATAATAAGCACATCCATGAAAGAGACAGAGTTAATATGTGGTTATATTAAGCATGGTAGTGTAATGTGCAATAGAAATTTCTAGAATGAATATAAATACATTCTATTGCTGTTTGAAATGTCCCATATAAACCATAACAGTGTATGAGTCCAGTTAATGAGAGATGCAATGTGGTAATTTTCAAAGTTCCAGCACACTTTTCAAAGAACAATAATAATTCAGTCTTGAAGGAGGAAAAGAGTTCAGCCTGAGTTACCAAACTATTCTTTGTCTTTTCAGGGTGCTGTTGATATCACCTTCCAGAAACTCAGGCTTTAGTTTCTTGAGTATCTGGAACCTGAAGCCAGTGTGTCTCTTATGACTGATCAAATGCTTAGAGAGAGCATTATTATAACATTTAGCTTGAATTTCAGCCATGTGTCCTGAAATTCAATTTTTATTCAAAATTATTTGAATAATGAGATGCTTAAGGCATTGCACCACATAAGAGAAAAGATTTTACATCACCTGAATATTGCAACCTATATGCTAATCAAATACTGGTTACTTACCTTTATTTTATCTATTTGTTGTCCAGAAAACAACCCGAAATAATGGAAAAAACACACAGCTTTATTTAAGTCTCAAGGTTAACGCTTTCGTCTGTCTCTCTCTTAATGTCAGAGACTTCTTCAGACTGAGGCATTAATACCAACAAACATTTTTAAATGCATACATAAAACCACATGCTAAAAGACACGATAAAATACTTAATGTTTTAACCATTTCCATTTTAAAAACATAAAACCCTCCCTGTTATTTAAACCAGGTGAGAAGCAAGCATTTAATTTCACTTGCCAACAGTATTCCAACCACCCTAACTCACCCTCAATATTAAATAAAATCTGTGCATTATTTAAGGCTTCCAACACTACAAATTTGAACTCTACTTTGTTTGTTCCACTTTTGTAGTGTTTACTTAATGCATTTCTTTCATCAGCATTTTGAATTGCATATTTACATTCATAAATCCTTCTATGTAGCTCACATGTAGTTCTTAATACATAATATGGATTACATGAAACACAAAAAGCTAAATAAATCTCTTTTATAGATTTACAAGTGTACAGTCCTTTGATACTGATCCCGTGGTAGTGGTGCTGTGGTAGCGTTGTCGCCTCACAGTAAGACGTTATCGCTTTCGATTCTCAGCTAGAGCGTCTTCTGTGTGGAGGCATGCGTGAATGGGCATGCCTTCGTTGAAGGTTGTGCGTCAGGGCTGGTAACTCGGCACATAAAAATCCACTACCAAACATTAGCGGATCGGAGTTCCACTGTCGCTACACCTAACCGGGATAAGCCGAAAGACACAACAACAACAGTCTTTTGATACTGATCTTGTTATTACCTACATTAATTCTTCAGATATGGTATGTAAGTATTGACACATACTGCAGTTGTAGAATTTTACCATTCCCCTTCTTTCTACCATTTTCCTGAGTTTGTTTAATTCATTTTGAAAAAAATATATATATTAGCCCTCTTTTGTGTATAAAATTGTCTTGTTGCTATAATTTTAGTTATTTCTGGACTACCCCCCAAAAGCCCCCAATTTTTTAAATGATATTTCTAACAGCAGAAGAGTCTGAACTATTCATGACGGGCATTACAGTACTATTCCTGTCTGTTTTGGTCTTTATTGACCTCACTTTGTCATTGGTGAAGTCTATTTCCCTTTGTTCAATTATTTATAACATTGATGACATGACTTCTTCAGCAGGATAACCTCTTGACACCATTTTATTACAAAAATGCTCAACTTCTTTTAGAAAAATCTCATTACATTTTGTTGAGTTACTAATTCTAACCAATTGTCCTTTTATAGTATTAGTCTTTTTTGGGTGCATGCTACTCTAGTGCAAATAGCTGTTGTTCTGTACCTCCTTCTTATAAACTTTAGATATTAATTTATTTCCTTCCTTAAAAATTGTTATGTCCAAGAAATTGATTTGACTAGTACTAATTTGACTTGTGGATTTTAAATAAGTACATACATTGTTAATGTATTCAACAAACTTCTCAAAAATATTCATAGAACATCTCCAAATTAAAAATATGTCATCAATAAATCTAAACATTTTAACTATATTACTTTTATATGCACTTTCTAACATGTTAGCTGATTCCCAACCATGCATAAAGATGCTTGCATAACTAGGGGCCATTGATGCCCCATAGCAACTCCATTAGTCTGACAATATAACTGATCATAAAAGCACAAAAAATATAACTTAACATAATGTCTAATATTTCCATCAGTAATATTACTGTATTGTCAGAAAATAGGTTTGACCTTAATAATTCAATTCTGATGGTTTACATTCATTCTTCATTGGTAATCATAGTATACAATGAATAAATCATTGTCAGTCACAATAATGTTGTCTATCTTACTTAGAAAATCAAACATGTCTTTAATATAAGTACTGATCTTAGTTACTACCTTTTGTAGATATTTATCTACAAAAATAGCCTTTCTGTTTTGCTTTTCATTCTGGACACTATAGGTCTTAATGATGGGTCATTTAAATCTTTGTGGATTTTTGGTTTCCCAAAGATCCGACTAATTTCAGGGTTCCAGTTTACAAAATACTTTCTTAAATTTTCATCAATTCTCCCTGCATTAAACCATTCTTCAGTGCAGGAGTCTATCAATGCATAATTCTTTTCTTATTTCATTCATAGCTACTTTTCTTCAATAATCTCTATCAGACAAAGTTCATACATTTCGGTCTCATAATTTTCTTTATCAAGTACTACCAGTGCCCTCTCCCCCCTTGTCTGCTCTAAAAATCAGAATCTCTTCTCAAATATTTTTTTTTATTTTTCGAATACATTTGAATGAATTCCATAGTATTTATACATAACATCTTAAATAACTATGTACACTATTTGCATTAGCCTGACACTATAACAGATCATAATGTATGCAGTTATTTTATAAGTATGTCCAATCCATTATCAGAGTGTCTGATCAATTATTGTATAGTGTCAATCAACGAT
This sequence comes from Protopterus annectens, assembly GCF_019279795.1. Taxonomy (NCBI): domain Eukaryota; kingdom Metazoa; phylum Chordata; order Ceratodontiformes; family Protopteridae; genus Protopterus; species Protopterus annectens. The sequence goes on along the minus strand of NC_056746.1, from coordinate 1,467,689,732 downwards.
AAGACTTTTCCACAAGGGTTGTTGATAAATGGCTTTGGATAAATTCTTAGTCTTTAGTTTTAATTTCCAATAATGCTGTGGTCTTCAGTAGGCTGTAGAAGTCTTCCAAAGTTTGTATTGTGTTTGTATTCCATCTTCTTGTTATACACTTCCTTGAAATTGCAAGTATAGTTCATACTAGATGCATGTTTGACCTATTCAAATGAGGACGTTCATTCACATTTAATAATACAAGAGCTTTAGTTAAATAAAATGATTCATTAAATAAAGCTTGTAGAAAGTTATTAATACCATTCCAAAATGGCTTAATTTTAACACAATCAAATAAACTGTGGTTCCAATCTGCACTGTGTATTTGCTCACATCTCCAACATATTCCTTTTATGGAAGAACTAATTTTACTGATTTTATCTGGGGTTAAGAATGCTCTGTGCAAGCATTTCCAATTAAAAACTTTTCAGTATTGTGTAAAGAATGTATATTTTATCGATAATAATATATTTGTTTTAATATCTTTAGTTAACTGTACTGAGTTTCCTTTTGTTATATATTTCCAGTATGAGGTTTTGGGTATTGTTTTATAGTTTATCAATATTTTGTAACATTTTGAAATGCTGTTTCCCATGTCAAAGTCATTAAATATAATTTCATGTATGTATTTTGTAAATTTAGGTGTCTCTTTAAATGAAGACTTGTTAACTATTCTAGTTAAATCTTGTGAATATGACAGACTGCTCCGTAAAGTTAGCCAGTCCTGTTGTGGAATTTTGTATGTTGTTTTTATTACTTGCATATCTAAAACTTTTAGTGCTCTGATACATTGGAGCCAACAAACAAATCCTTTCTGTTCCCAAAAAGTAATAATTTCTCTATATATTTTATGTGGTAAGTTCTTTGTGACTATAAATGGCAATAAAAGATCAAACCAGATTTTTAAATCTATATTTGCATTAATAATTTTCCTAAATGAGCCAATATAATAATTAATCATATGAGTTTTAGTGGGTTTAGTTATGTTATATTGCATACTAATACATATGTGCCATGGCAAATTGTTTTTGTCCATTATTTGACATTTTTTTTTGTAAATCAAATTAATTTATTGATATTACAGTTAGTAATTATTTCCAATTTGCAGAGTAATTTGGACTTATCCAATCTGAGATTGTTTTAGATATTCTTCTATATGTTTCTATATCAAGAAAGTTTAATCCTCCCTGTTGTCATGGTCTGATATGATGTATTAAAGCTATTCTATTTCTTTTGGGAAACCATAAAAATGTTATTAGGCATGAATTTATTTCTTTAAGTATATTCCTTTCTGGTAACAGTTGTATTGCCAAGGCTATATATAGGATCTTGGGCAGTAAAACCATTTTTATTAACTGTAGTCGATCTTCAAATGTTAATATTATTTGTTCCATTTTTCCACATAGATTTAAATTGTATTGATGGTATTATTGTAGTTTTTTTAGACTAATTCATTATTATCCTTCCATAACTCAATTCCTAGATATTTTAATGTAGATTCTTGTTTCCCTATGATGTCATTGGTTTTGATTTATTGAAATGGAGGCCTGAAGTCTTGTGAAGTTTGTCAATTAATATATCTAATTCTTCTAATGTCTCTTTTTTATTAGATAATGTTAGTAATATGTCACCTGCAAATAACATTAATTTAGAATTGTATTGTTCATAAGCATCTATTCTTTTGATTTGTATAGTCATCCAAATTGAATCTGCCAATATTTCAATAGACAGAGCAAATAGAATTGGTGACATGGGGCATCCTTGTTTAGTGCATTTTGTTATATGTATAGATTCAGAGGTAAAAGGACCTAACTTGACATACGCTAAATTATTTCTGTATATATATATATATATATATATATATATATATATATATATATATATATATATATTATTTAGGAGATGAACAAAGGATACAGGAAATGCATTAGGATTTTGAATAAATGGTCCCAATGTAGTGAATCAAAGGCTTTCTGTATATCTAAGCCAATTATGAGTGTTTCTTTATTTTCTTTATTAATATAATCTATAAGAGAAATTATACTTTTAATGTTGTCATGTGTGTGTCTATGATATATAAATCCAGTTTGATCATTATGTATTGTTTTAGATAGTGGTATTTTTATTCTGCTAGTTAATATTGTCATAAATATCTTATAGTAATTGTTTAATAATGGTAAAGGTCTATATGAGGTACAGAGGTTTGGGGATTTGTTTTCCTTTAGGATTGGTGTGATTAAGGAATATCTCCAAGAGGGTGGTGTTAAAGCTTGTGACTGAATTTCTAATAGAGTTTTATGGAAGAGGGATAGTATCTTTGAAGGAAAACGTTTATATATTTCCATAATTATGCCATCTATACCTGGAGCTTTATTATTTTTACCCTCTTTTATTGTATCTACAATTTCTTTGTAGGATATGGGTGCTTGCAGATCTAGTTTTAATTTTTCTGTTTTTTTTATATTAGAACATTTTTCATCTAGATTTAATTGAGCGATATGTATATTTTCTTTTTGGAAATGTTCCATATAGTGATTTCTATAGGCATCAAGAATGTCACCTATATCCAAGACATTTTTCCCTTTCTTTTCATGGAAGATACTTTTAATGTTATTAGCTTTTGATTGTATTTTGATTCTTGTGGATAAATTATGTAGATATTTGGTAGAAGTGGCCAAGTTATTAATTTTTAGTTTTTCTAAAGCTAACCTAGTTTTATATGTTAGAATTTCATTGTATTTATTATTTAATACTTCTACTTTCTTTTATATCTTCAAATGTTTTTGATTTTTTCAGCTTTTACTGACAAAAGTTTGGGTAGTAGATCTAATAATTTAGAATCCCATTCTCTGATTTTTGTTATAACAAGTTAAGGTTTTACCATACAGGTATGCTTTTAACGAGTCCCATATCATTATTCTATTTATGTCTGTAGTGTAATTAATGTCTAAGAAGAACTGCAATTCAGATAATAACCAGGGTTTGAACTCTTTAAGTTTAGTTATATATGCTGGAATTCTGGAGTTAAAGATTAATGGTTTGTACCCATTTTGAAGTTTTAGTATCAATGAATTGTGGTCTGTAAAGGGGCAGTAAGTGATTGAGAAATTAATGATTTTAGAGTGTAAGTCATGGCCAGCAAATATTGTATCTATTCTAGTTTGGGTACCAAATCTGTGATCTTAATGGGGAAACAACAAAAATTTATCTTCTTTAAATATGAAAGTATCTACAAGATGAGATGATTGTACCCACTTGTTTAAAGCTTTTGATACAGCAGATGTATGCAGCGGTCTTTTATTTGTAGTTTCAGAAATAACAACTATACAGCTAAAATCTCCTCCTAATATTAAGTTACGTTTATAATTATTGGAAATTAAATCCAAGCATTTTTTAACAGTTGCTGTTCCAATGCCTAGGAACCAGTACAGATTGGCTAGGATCCATATTCTGTTATTATATTTAACTATTACTAATGCCATAAGGCCTTCTTTATCTTCATACTTATACATTATTTCTGGGTTAATCACATTTGTTTTCCATAAAATTGTTACCCCCTTTGTCTTTGTCTTATAAGTGGACTGTGTCAATAGTATATATTCCTTAGGATTCCATTTGTAATTGTCATTTGTTTTTAAATGAGTTTCTTGAGGGAAGACAATTTCTGATTTGTTCAATTTTAAATATTTCAGTAGATTTGATCTCTTGCTAGGATTGTTTAAGCCATTGGTATTTAAAGATAATAAAGTTAAATCTATCTTAGGTTATTTAGACTACATATTTTTTGTTTTATTGTCACTATTAAACATTTTCCTCTTATAACTATAAAGTATATGTTTGAGCTTTTAAAGGAAGTTATCAGTTTTATACTTTGAGTGTTTATCAGTAAAGTAATGTTTTGGTCAGGCATACTAAAAATGTTTTTGTGAAATAACAAATTTAAATTAATAAATGTTAACAAAACTAAGATCTGCACTAGCCATGGAATGAAACTCATTCCTAATCTGATAGATAAACCTAAGTCCATCAGATTATCACTCATACCTTGACAATCCAGAACATCTGAGCTCCATAAATTGAATTACCATATGGAGAATATTTGTAATAAGAATAAGCAATATTTATATTATTTTGAACAGATATAGTACTATTGTAGATTAGACAGAATTCTAATACAATATAAATGTCTATGTATTGCATAAGCAATTAATATTACATGAAACATAGATGACAAGCAATTCAATCATAGTAAAGTATGATGTATCATATATAAAACCTCAGTAAAATATTATAGCACACAGTTATTTAGCATATTCACCCTTATTGATGAAGTCTTTCAAAACTTATTACTTAATATAAATAGATGGTAATAATAGTTATACCTAATGTTTATAATACAATGTATTTGACTGGATATATCAGAAGTTATATTTCATTGATTGCCAGCATTTAAGTAATCACTTTGTTGCTAACTTACTTAAAGCATCAAGTTTGTTTTATGTGAACATTGATGAAAGTTAGTGCTTTTTAATTATCAGTGCATCCCTCTTCCCCCCTCATTTCCTACACATAGGGATTTTCATATCTGTCATATTATAAAATGAGGGAAATTATAGGTCAAAAACAACAAATTCACTTATTGTGATTAATGATTACAAGTTCCCTTTCCATATTCATAAATTGCCATTTACTGCCAGTGAGCCACTCAACACACCTTCCATTTCCACAGATATTTCCATGAAGGAAATATGATGACTCTCTAGCACTTCCCAACAACCCCAAACACCCCTAGAATCAGCTATCTTCATATGCCCAACAAGTCCAAGCAAGCTCACCTCCCAGACCACTGCAAAGGGTACTGCACAAGACCAAGTGCTCTTAGTCTTTCACAATAACTCACACTTCCACTCTTATGTAATTCCTTAATGTGTTTGGACCAAAATAAATTTTAAATATAAAATTGGGCTTATTATTTTTTTTTTATCAAGAATCAACTTAATGAGCTAAACAAAGTGTTGGGAGACCATCAATATGTGTAAAATTCATTTAAAACAGCCCTTTTATTATATATATTTTTAAACCAAAAACATTGCCAAGAATCATCTTGGAGCCTCCTCAGAGCCATTAAGCATTATTGCCACTCTGTCTCCATTACCATAGCAACCTTGGAGTGTCTGTTTCTGTTAGTGTGTCTGTGTGCTGCATACTAGAGGCTCACGATGCACCTGAAGCAAAGCTTCACTTCACTGCAACTTCAAGCCTAAATTCCCTCCCTTTCAGTGAGGCAGCAGCCAGGAAACAAACAGAGAGCAAACACATAAAAAAATAAATAAATAAATAAAAAACAAAACCTCCCAAAAAGCTGCCACAACAAGAGATAACACATTCTTCCAGCCTTCCCACCTCTCACTCAGCAGATATGTAAACAAACTATTCTCTGCGAAAATATCCCAAATCACAGTTTTATCCACCCCCTTCCCCTGGATCCAGGCTAAAACACCAAATGTCTCTTCCTAATACACAAGCATCAGTAAACCTTGATCACAAGCCTTAACCCACAGTTTCCCAGAGACAAAAATGGCAACATGCAACAGCTACCAGACACAGCTGTATCCACACATACCATGTCAGGCTTAATCAAACAGCACTCGAAGGTATGACACCTGCTATAATTGATATTAACTATGTTTAGACAGAATAATAATGACATTTGTACTAGCTGCCAGACACAGCTACATCCATGCACACCCTATCAGGATTGATCAAACAGCACTCGTAGCTGTGATACCTGCCATAATTGATATTAACTATATTTAGACAGAATAATAGCTTTCTGCTATTATTCAACCAGGATATACATGAAATGTCTAAATCATACATTAACTGAAGAAGGCATTAGTCTCCATGACAGCATTTTATTCAAAACACTCTATTGTTACTGCTATTATATATGATGTTAATTTGTTACATTTGAGTCTGAACTCTGATGAATGGTACTTTGTTGAATTAGTTAATTAAATACTGAAATTATTATAAGTAAAATAATGAAAAATGAACAAGATAAGTAATTAGCGAGTTCAAGTAGGGGAATAGAAACTTCTATGTTTATATTATATGTTGCTGTGTTTGTAAATAGTAACCCATCTTGACCTACCTTTGTTTGTGAAGAATTACTGGACTCTTTGAACATTCTGAATAAATTTTTACTATTTCTCAGTTGTTTAAAAACCCTCTTTTTTAATAAAAACAGATGACAAGTGATGTACCATATCAGTTGATACTTTGAGAGATGTAGTTGTAAGAGTTATTTTTTTGGACAGCTATCTAGGAATCCATTGTTTGTTTCTTCTTTCTAGCATCAGTCCAAGGATTTGTTTCTTTTATTCTTTTAAGAGTAGGGGACATCCATTCCATTTCTTCTGGGATATGCACTGTGGTGTTTTTTTTAATGAATATAGTAGCTTCTTCTAAGTAAATAAAGGTTCTCATCTCATTGGCAAAAAGTATTTTTACCTTGGCTGGAAAGGCTGGCTGTACTTTACTGTTGTTTTGTTCCAACAGTTTTATTATTGGCCAGACTTTTTTCCTTTGTACTAGTATTCTGGAAAAATAATCATTGTCAAACCTTATCCAGCTTTGATTGCATTTTAAGGGTAATTTTCTCCAAGCAGATTTTAATATTAGTTCCTTGTCCAGAAATGAAAAAAATATATATAACTATGGATCTAGGTAAAGTATTTGTTGAGTTAGAAGCAGGTTTCCTCAGTGCTCTACGCCTTTTCAATTCCAAATGAAAGTCCTTCTTTTAAGTCTAAAAATTCAGGAATCCAGGTTGTTAAGAATGAAATAATGTCTTCTCCTTCAGTGTTTTCAGGCAGACCAAAGATCCTTATGTTGTTTCTCCTTTCCCTGTTTTCTAAGTCATCTATTTTGTTAAGCAGCCATGTATTCTGTTTAAGCAGAAATTGTTTTTGGAATTCTTCCTGTTTGAGTCTCCCTTCAATGTCATTTAGAGAAGTCTCTATATTTGTTATTTTGTATGGTGTTGCTGTAATAGTTCCTTAAGAGTATCAGTCTTTTTTTGAGAACTTAATTTGAGGTTTTCTAAGTCATTTTTAAAGCCAACCATCTTCAAAGATAGTTGCTGTAAGGTAGATGTCATTAACTGCAGTTCATTTTTCAAAGCAGCATCTGGATGAGAATTCCTTGAGTTGTTCATATTCAGTGACTCAATATATCTCCAAGTTACTTGACAGGAAAATCTTTGTATATCTCCACCATCATTGATATTTATGTAGATTAGTAGTTTATCTATAGATTTCTGATGTTTTAAACTTGAAAATAATACAAGTTTCCTATATTATTATACTAGTTTATGGAGCTCGCAAAATTCACTGGTCTCAGTTGGCCATCTAGGCTCCGCCCAAAATCAGAATCTCTTCATTGTCAACTAGCTTTTTGAAACACTTCCTTTCCTCATATGGCAAATTATAATATCTAAATGCAGGTTTCTTATCGAAAACATCAATAATTTGCATTTCACATATGTTTAAAAAACATTTCAAGTTCTTTTTTGAGTGGGGGGTTATAAGTACTAGGTTTAGAGAATTGAAGGCCTGTTAATTTTTTTGTTTTCAAACATTAATTCAAAATTCAGACACCTTACATAATCTCTAAAACTGTTAATAGTGTCCATGTTATTTGCTCTTTGACCTGGTGCAAAATCCCATCCTTTACTTAAAACCACTCTCTCATTGTCATCAAGAAAATACTTAGATAAATTAACAATCTTGAAATGAACAGTACCCAAGTCTTCCAGTTTTGTTTCCCTTTTCTCCACTTTTTTCTAGGTTGTCCTTTGTTCCTAAAGCCATTTTTGAAGAATTATTTCCTGATGTGGTCGCAGTTACTTGGACCCAAGTTTTCTCTCCCCCATCAGTTCTCTGATACACATTTACTAGTTGTGTATTGGTAGCTTTTGATTTTTCTTGCTGCCTGTAGACTTGTGTCTCATAGTGTTTGCACTTGAGGTCAAACCCATGATATTTCTGCTGTTAGTATTATTTTAAGTATTGTTGCTTGATCCCATATTGTTTGACAAGACTGCATGCCCTTTATTTTTATGAAATATACACTCTGATTTCCTCACAGCATTAGTATCAGTTGCTTCCACAGTGCTGTTTTCTGTGATTACATCACCAGATGTCTCATTTACCACCTGTAGACTATATGCTGAGGCCACTCCTCCTGCATAATCTAAGCAATTACGTTCAAATTTCTAAATTTTTCATTAGTATAGAACATCATTTAATTTAATCAACTTACCTTGAATATAGCACATTTTAGTGGCAAAATTATCCACTGAAGTCACTTCTTTAGCTTTTGTAAAATTCATACGAATTTTGTTGTTCAATTCATTCATTATACTGTTGTTGAATGTTATCAACAACTCCATGTATTGCAATCCTGCTCTTTGGTTAATATCTAACCATTTATCCACCAGCTCTTTAGGTAGATTGTTAGCAATGGGTAATTTGGTCACTGTCAGACCTTTTGGCGCTCGTTCTGTTTTCAAGCAATTTTTGAAAGAAATATTGTTCCATTGCAAAATTTTAAGCTTAGTGAGATCCCTTTCTAGCTCCCAAAACATGTCAGACTGACTTGTGTTCATTGCTACAGGTGCCTATTGTTCATTGTTGTTACTGAATGGATCTTTTGGTGGTGCCAAATATCCAATCAACACTTCCTCACTTCTGACATTGTTTAATCCCCTTTCATTTTGCTGCATAGTCATAGAATTAATGTTAACTTCGCTAATGGTAATGAAGGAACTGTATGGGTATCATTCAATGTACAGCCAGCACGTAAAGCCATAAAAACTGTTGCATAAGCCTGTGTAGTGCCATGGCACCTTAGCCTTTAAACGTCCATAATTAGCTGGGTCTGGATATGCACACTGTTCAGAATAAGCTGCCAAATCCCTTTTTAATGTTTTTGTCTTTCTGTCCAAGATAGGATCACAAATCTTGTCTACTTTGTGAAAAATGTTTACATAATTAGTTTCATAGTGCTCAAATAAAACATCTTTACCTAGATTGCCATCTAACATATCAATTTCAGCAGAGAATTTCTCTAAAATAGATTAATTTTGCCTGACCATAAGATCCATAATCTCACACCTGGCTCTGTTAAAAACATCTATCAAAGCTTTACGATACACAATATCTTTTTGTACCTCCTTAGGGAACTTCCACAGCTGCAGTCCATTGGGAACTTGCTTAACTTTAAGATTTTCACATAAGTATAAGTTTTCTAAGTGCATTATTTTAAAGGACAACAGCTTTGTTTCAAAAATCTGTAACTGCTCATTCATAGTCTATACTTTAGGATCAATATTCAGAGAAGACCCTCCCTTCCTTTTGTTCAGGTCAAAACTGTTAACTTTCCAAGATTGAAAGTCTAAATCATTCCTTTATGAACCAGGCTGGTTAGGAGCAGTCTTTTGTGTTAATGGAAGACCCAAAGTATCCTCATTACACTCCTAGCTTCAGTCCATGAACATCTGGGACCTCAGCAGCACCAAACCAGAAGAATAGATTTGCTGGCTGAAGCAAAAGGGTTAAGTCATTGGTACTAGCAGCAAGTTGAATGTACTGAAGAAGTCCCACTTGGGGATAAAAGTGCTTAACTGTCTGTAATAAATCAGTGGAATTTTAGATGGACTTTTGCTGTTTTTCCACTTTTCTGGTGTAATTATTAGGTGGAGCTTTAAAATCCCTTGTTACTTACTGAAAATAGATGGGACAAATGTGCATTATTTCAAATTTCTCAGAACTTTCTCACAACAGTTCAGGAAAATAATTAATGATTGGCATCCTTTTACACAAGTCTATCTTAGCTATCATTGTTCATTTTTCTAAACAATAGGAAGTATTTAAGTTCATTCTTGAAACTAACATTGCATATTACTCTACCGTGCTTAATAAAACCACATATTAACCATGGATGTGGTTTTATTAATACATTTCTCATTTCAATATTATTCTATATCTATGTTCTACCTTTTATGGAGTCTTCAAATTGTCCCTTTCTTCTTCATTTCTTCACATTTTACATCTATCATCTTTGGTTATTTCTTCCCATACCTCTTTGGCTTGCAAATATGCATGACTGAAACAGCTCACAAACATAGTAGCGCACACACATATTAACACACACACATATCCACTCATCCTTATTCCATTCTTAATAACTTCATAACTGACATGCTGTACTGTATCATATTGTGATTTATAACCATAAGTCAAAGTCTCATAACATAATGGGCATGACCCTGATACCTATTATGTAAAGGAATATTGTCCTGAAAATTCCCATAGCCTAAAGTCCAACCATAGATAGTTGTTATAATTAAGATGAAATAATAACTACCTGGTTGGACAAAATTGCAGACAAGAGAAAAGCTGAAAGTGTGAGTATTTTCATGTCGAGATTTCAAGACTGTAAGATTTTAAAGTTCTAACCTTGCAAAAGGGAAATGAGCTTCATTATCCCCAAGTTCTCACTGGGAAGTTAAGCACATTTATCTTCCAATTTAAAGAATTAGTATTGAGTTATTCAAGAAAGAAAAATGCTTGTTGTTTGGAAATCTTAACCAAAAATATAAAATAAAAATATTAATTTATTATCAGTACTGGTACCAACTAGACTGAAGAATTTTGAAACACTGATTAGTTGAAGTCAATGTGGAATGGTACTTGTTTAAAATCCAAGAGATAACTATATATACAAAATATTGTATCTACAGTATATACAATAAAATGCCAGAAACCCAATATGATGATGTTATGTCATTTTTAGAAAGAGAAAAGAAAGAAGAAGAAGACTAAAAAATGAGTATTTACTTTTATGACAATGTAGATAATATTTTCAAAGGTAAGAAATAGGCAAAAACAATGAATTATAACTTTGGAATATAACCTAGAAGTGTTGATGCAATAAGCAATTAAATATCAGGAATTTCTATTAGTAGTTTATATTATGAGGGTACAATTGAACAGTTTTCCAGTAATTGTCATAACAGGAATATTTAGATGGATTGGTTATAAGTAATTTATGGGTTAAAATGTATTTGATAGCAGTTTGTTTAAAATCATCCCATGTAATTTTGGATCTGTAAAGCCAATTTTGGGTTATTAATAGTTTAATCAGAGAAAATCATATGACTAAGATATGAAAGTCTTTTTCAGTTAGTCCATTCAGAGAAATATGTAATAATGCAAATTCCAAGATTGTGTAGATTTCCATTACCCATTTTTTTCTAGTTTAACTTTCAGAAAACACCATAATTTATACAAAGGGTTACAATTCCAAAAGATATGTAATAAATCAGCTTTTTGTAATTTACAAAAGGAACACTTTGTTGGCAAATTGGGGTAATATTTATTAAGAATAAGTGGGGTTAGATAAGTATTGTTAATTATCATTAATTGTGTATAGAAGAGTTTTCTCATAGGTAAGAGTTTAGAAGTTAGATTAATCAAGTGAATTTGTTGATTATGTGTGATTGCTATGTTTAGCTTGGCCATATTTAGAAAATATAATGGATTTTTGATATTTTAATGATGTAAATAGTCTATATGCATTTAACAACATTTTCCTTGAGGTGAAGGATTGCCATGGTTCATTGCATAAAACTATACTAACTTCATTTATATTAGATTCATTTAGAAATATTGAAATTAGTTCTCGTTTGTCCCAATATGACAGTATGGGTTTTGGGAAAATGTAATGTTTTCTTAAGTCAGTGTTTAACAGATTTCTATTTATGCAAAAGTCCATGGCTGACTTATCTCTGAGGAAAGGATAATTAGAAAGAGTTAGGATTCTATTATTGAGCTTTAAGTTAGGATTTAAGTGAAGTGGTTGTAATAACATAAACTATTTTTTAAATCAATCAAGTCTATTAAACTTTGAAAAGTCTTTAGCCTATGTGTTAGGAAATTATGACGATTAGGATTTTTAAAATAAAATGTAAAGTTTTTGGGTTACAGTCAGATTTTTATGCAAATTTGTACCATATTTTAACCCACATAGGGCTCCACAGAGTCAACTTGGGATTATATGTTCTTATTCAATTAGTTCACTAGAAATTACTATATTGTAATATAATTTAAAATCAGGGCGACTCAAACTATCAGGGCTTTTAGGATAAATTAGCTTTTTGTAAGTAATCCTAACTGATTTTGGAGACCATATGAATTTAGAAAGTTTAGTATTAATATTCCCAAAAATATTTTTATTAATTATTAGATTGATGAATTAAATTGAAACAGTAGCTTTGGAAATATATTCATCTTGATTAATAGCTACTTTAGAAAACAAAGAAAGCTTTAGCTTATAACAAGTTAAAATATATTTTTCAGTACTTGTCCATATATTTGGCAAGTTATTTTCAAAAAGAGATGTAGGGCTGTGATAGAAAGTTTAACTGAAATACTTTTTTGTAGTATTAATCTTAACTGATGAGCTGGTAATAGGATCAAGCAAGTTATTTTATTTATTTATTTTTATTTTACATTTGTTGACCAGGATAGTCCGACTGGATACATGTCCATTTTAAGCGGAGGCTCAGGGAGAAAAGCTCTACAGATGGTTTCATATACAATCTTTACAATGTGCATATAGATCATGAGTCTTCATAACATTATACATATAGAACATATTTTACAGTCAAGTTGAAGTTTTACAAATATAACACATTTTAGACTCCAGTTAGATTAATACCATCTAACAATCTTCTAAACTAGCTTAACAAAGGTAATTGAGTACCACTTACAGACATAGAACTAGTAAACCAGTATGCATCAAGATTTAGTCAGGCTTGGAGCACAGACATATCCATTGAGACTTGAAGTGCTCCTTGAGAGATTTCTTAAATTGAGATAAGGTGGCATGTAAGGTAATGTTAGCAGGAAGGGAATTACAAATTTTGCCAGCAGAGTTGGTGAACAGGGAGTCACCAGCCGAGTTGTTGGATTTAATGGTTTGCACTGATATTCTATTGGATGACCAGAGTAATCTAGAATTAGAGTGGGGATAAATTATTTCTTTCAGGGCAGGTGTATTATCTGGTTGGTTAAGTGCTTTGTGAGCTACAATGAGTTGATTATACTGCATCTGTCTGGGAAGCTCTAGCCATCTGAGATAATTTAGGTTTTTTTTACAATGATGTGTTCTATAGGGTAGACCAGTTGCAAATCTTGCTATGTTTTTATAGCAGCTTGAGAGCTTGAGAGCTTGTTAAGGTCAGTTTTATTTAGGTTGGCCAGTAAGGGGGAAGCATATTAGAGTGTAGAGAGTAGGTGGGAGGAGGCAATGGAAGTCCTAGCATATGGAGTAAGGAATGGTTTTATCCTATATAGTGAGCCCAGTTTTCTGTTAATGGTTTTGATTGTTTTGCTGATGTGCACATCAAACTTAAAGAGTGTTGTCTGTAATGACTCCTAGCAGTTTTGTATGGGCATCTGGAGTGATTATGGTACCGTTATTGGCCTTAATGGAGAGAGATAATGCTTGGGGGTGAAAAGTAGGAGTTTGTTTTATTAGGATTTAGTATAAGGCAGCTAGTGGCAATCCAGTTCTCTACTAGGTTGAAAGTACTCTGAGTTATTGATAGCAGCTCTGTTTGTGAGGTGCCAGTGCAGATCAACGTGAGTCATCTGCGAACTGAATGCAGATGGTATCAGGGATGACTTTGTGGAGGTCATTGATAAAAATGGAAAACAGAAGTGGTCCCAAGATGGACCCCTGTGGGATACCTAGAGTGTTGCGTAGGAGGTTTGAGAGTTTGTTCTGCCATAAGATGGATTGTAGTCTATTGTTCAGGTAGGATTCAAGCCATCGGAGAGTGAATACCTAGGGACATTGTTGCCAGGGTGTTGATGAAAAGATGATGACTGACCATGTCAAAAGCCTTGGACAGGTCTAAGAAGAGGGCTGAAGATAACTTGTTCTTGTTCCTGTTATAGTCTTAGAGAAGATGAGGAGAGCAGTGGTGGTATTATGATATGGTCTAAAGCCATGCTAGGAGTTAGCCAGAAGGTTGTTTTGTGTTAGAAAGTACAGGAGCTGTTTATGGATGCATTTTTCCATTATTTTTGCCAGAGGTGATAAGATGGCTATGGGTCTATAATTGGATAACTCAGTAGAGTTACCACCTTTATGGAGGGGTATGACATGAGATATTTTCCAGATAGAGGGGACTGAGGCTTCTGATATGGGCCGATTAATTAGAATTGAAATGGGGTACGCTATGGTATCTGCAGCTTTTTGCAAATATTCTGCTGGGAGGAGGTCTGCAGCTAGGGTAGTAGGTTTTAATTTTTGAGTAGTGAATGAAAGATGTAGAGACTGGTTGGAAGCTAAAGGAGGTCTGGGAACTGGGAGTGCTATCCAGTAGGTTAGAGGAGTTAAGGGGTATTTGGTTAGCAAGGGCTTGGATGGTTTCAGTGAAGAAATTATTAAAGGTGTTAGCATTATTATAGCATGTTATAATTAGGGTTAACAGGGAAAATGGAGGACTTACATAAGTTTAGTTTATAGTTAGAAAATTTAGAAAAAAAAATATCAACATTATGTAAAATCTTTGGCAAATCCATACCAGGTAGGGTAAAATAGAGATTTAGATCATCAGCAAAGGTAGTAAGGGGTATAGGAATGTTGCAATTTCTGGTATTAAATTGTATTTTTTGTGTTACCATCAAAAAATAGTGGTTTCATATAAATATTGAATAGATAAGGTGAAAGGGGGCAACCTTGTCTTGTGCCATTAACTATGCTAATGCATGATCACATGTTTGCCTGGATTGCATGAAATCAGATTAAAAGAAGAGACTATTTGTGAAAAAATAGATTTTAACCTATTTCCTATAATTAGAGCAAACATCTTAATATCCACGTTTGTAAGCTATATCAGTCTATGATTCATTGGATTTTTGCAGTCCAGATTTGCTCTAGGAATAAGAATAGTTTTAGAATTATTTAGGTAATGCCATTTTTATGTATATAGTTAAATACATATAATAATTTTTTGGAAATAGATTAATCAGAAGTTTTATAGTAATCAACAATTAGTCTATCTGGACTTGTGCTTTACTCAATTTAAAGTTTTTAATAATATATAAGATTTCTTGCTGGTTAAAGGGCACAGTGATATTATTTTGTTTGTCTTTACTCATTTTTGGGAAGGCTAATTTTCTAAGAACCTATCTAGTTCCTGAGCAGAATAATTTAAGATTAGGTTCTCTATAAAGGTTTGTATGCATTTGCACAAAAACTTCCATTTGTTCTGATATAGGATGACAAAAAAAAGATAAAAATAGAAGTAACCAAAATCTTAAATGAAATAGTTCATTTCAAAATAAAATGCAGACAGAGATCAACAATGTTCAGAGTACAGCAAGTCGAATAACCACATCAGCTAAAATAGAGGTGTCTCCAAATATTTGTAGCTAAATGAGGAATGCTATTTCTCAGCTCCTCCCACTAATTACCTGATGTTATTCATTGTTTTCAAAGGAATATTTTGCTAACTTTTCTAACTGACCCTAGCCTTGACCTCTTAAAACTCAAGCAAAAATGAAAACTTAAAACAAAACAAATGCAATACAATAAAAAGATAAAAATAGAAGTAATCAAACCTTAAATGAAAAAATTAAATTCAAAACAAAATGCAGAGACTAGCAATATTCTGGAAGAGTACAGCAAGCAAGCCAAACAAGCACTCCTTTTGTTTTTGGATCCCACTGGTTGTTAAGGCTTTTTCAGAAATGTTTCTTATTCTATATAAGTGATGAAAATACTCTTATTTATTGATTTAAACTATTTGCTGGGTATACAAGAGACACAGTTATTAGAAAAGTAAAATATTATCAGAAAAATATTAATCTTAACAATTAATACACTCATTAATAAATTGACCATTCACAGTTCTCTAAGTCTGTACTATCACAGTATTTAGGTTTCCCCAGTAAAGCATGCATGTATCAGGTTTGCATTATTTTAATAACTTTAAAGATAAGAACAATCTGCAAAACAAAAAAAAAACAAAACAAAAAAAAAAAACAATGCACAGTGAGTCATTGTTTTGCTTATTATTAAGTATTCGTTTCTTTTGCACAATAATGTTTATGGATCTGCCTAGACTGGGCTGATTTTGAGTTTATTGGATTTTCTGCTTGCATTTTTAGAATGCAAACCACTGTCTCTGGTACCCATGCATACATGTATTAGTAAAGTAGATATAGAGATACCCTTGCACATACTAATTATAGTGAAGATGGATGGCCTATGGTGCCCCCACTGCATTATGATGAACACATACCCAAGAAGAAATGAAGACAAATGCAGACAAATAGTCTTAACACTGAATATCTTGCAATTACAAGGAACAGCACTTTCAGAAAATCAAGGTTCCAAATGTGCACATTAAAGAACAGTGGTCTGTTTTAAAATAGTGTATGAAGCT
Organism: Protopterus annectens; assembly: GCF_019279795.1. Lineage (NCBI taxonomy): Eukaryota > Metazoa > Chordata > Ceratodontiformes > Protopteridae > Protopterus > Protopterus annectens. The sequence goes on along the minus strand of NC_056746.1, from coordinate 1,467,673,174 downwards.
TTCTTGTCACCATAAAGTATAAAACAACAAAGTACCTTTGCTCCATTTGGAACCCATCCCTTTGAGTAATTCAGAATAGTACGTCATATTACAAAATATCTTTATATTGTAAACAGTACATATTCAATGTCAAATGTCGGTTTCTGTAGACGTTGCTTTGCTTCACTATTATGATAAAATAAAAATCAAAATATTACAGCCCACTGAAAAAGTTTTCCTATTCGATGTGCATTAACATGTATTGTGTAAAGTACTTTTGTTTTCACTGTTGCATAAAATAATATCACAAGAGGTAAATTGTACAAATTTACTATTTTGTATATATTTTTTAATTCAGTTGCACAATGACAACAGTGTATCTTCTTTTTATATATCCAGCAGTAGTATAGGTAAATAGGTGTATACTAGGCTAATGACCCTGGAACCTTTACAAGCCTAGCCCATACAAGTGCCCTAGCATCATGCCGCCCAACGTTAGTTCCCAGTGCCTCTATCAAGTAGAGCCACTGGAGTGATCCCTAGGGTGAACTTTCTATTTCCCATCCACTCATCAAGATTTCTCTTGAAGAGGGCCAGTGAGGTGTTCTGCTTGACATGTATGGGAAGTCTATTCCAGAGCATGGGCAGTCTGTGGGTTAGAGATTATAGCCAGAGCTTCAGTGCACCATGCAACAGAGCCAGTCTTTATGAAATAAATGTTAGTGCCAACTTTCCTAGCTTAATTTCTTCCCCAACATGGCTATTAATGTACTCCAATTTCAGAGTACAATGAATATGAGATTAGCTCTCGGTATACATTTAATCATATGGCTGATAGTCAGCATTCTTTACATTAGCTTTGTTTTACTTCACTTAGTGCAGATAAATACTCTTTACAGAGAAGGTCAGATGGTGCTAAACAGCTGATATGAGGACTTAGCATTACATGAAAATCCATGCTGTCTACTGCAGCAAATAAAAAGGCAATCATCCACCAGGCAGAGGACCTGTCTAAATCCACTTAAAGTGATTGTTTAGGTGAAGTCTGGAGTAAAATTAATATTATGATGCAGCAATCACATGTCCCACTTGTTTCAAAAGTCTGAGTAGAACACTCCTGGCAAGATATTCATGATTATTCTGGGATCTGGTTAATTAATGTTACATAGGGTTTACCTGTTTTTGACAAAATATTGTTTAAAAGGTAAAATGTGGTATTCATTTTTCCCTTTCTTTGGGAATTTAATATTTCACCTATGACAGAGCCAGATAAGGTTAACTACTGTTTGACAAATGATATTTCCTGGAATAAAATGTCTCTAATGTCGTTTCTAAACTATGCAGTGTTTCGGTGTTTTCCCATTGATGCACTGCACTATGACAGCAGACTAGTGAATGTATGTATTTTCACTGCTACATGTTGTGTTCGTTTTGCCTATAGGTGCGAAATTTAGGACTGATTATACATACGTAAGGGAGACTGGATTGGTGAAGCCACTAGGGGGAGATGTAGAGAGTGTCTCCCCATAAAAATGTTTTTATAATTGATACCTGCATTTCTACGAGTGTGTATTGATGATGGATTTAATACCAGTCTGCTGTTAGCAGATTGTATGTTGTTCTCTCTTAGAGGAACCAGACAGATGATTCTTTTATGCCTTAGAAAGTTTTGTTATTAGTCAATATACCTAGCATCTTTTCTGGGCAATAACATTAACACTTTAAATAATTTCTTTCCTGGCAACTGTTTTTCTGCTGTGACAAAAATTTCTGTAGTGTTTTCTGCCTAAAATAGTGTAGATAGTATCTGTAATAGGGTTCATTACTGTAATTGCATTTTTACTGAATTACTAAACTGTGCACTGCTTTTTCATACTGAGAGTTGTATTTTCTGTTTGTGAGTGCTCTATCTGTGCTTTTCTGTGCATTTATTGTGAGGTTTTTGTGTTCTAGTCAGGTAGCATTGTCGGGATAGAGGCCTGCTGTTATCCAGGCCCGGTTGTTTTGTTTGCTGAGTTTCCTGTGTTTCTGGCAGCCATCTTCTGCTGATAGTGTCTTGTCTTCTCTGTTATTGAGAGTAACAGGGTTGCCTGACTTTCTCTAACACGAGTGGTTGGTTGAAAGAGCAGGGGCTAGCAGGACTGGGTAGTAATTCAAGCTTCTAGATTATTCCATCTTTTCTGGTATTTAAACCCTGTGTCTGCATGGGGCTGTGCTTGTTTTTGCCAGGCTGTGGAGTGGTGATTAATCACTGGGACAAAGCAGAAATTCCTTAAGACTTAAGACTCCAAGAGCAGAATAAGTTATTTCTTACATTTATTTAATTGAATTTCACTTCTTAATTCTTGTAATTGTGCTATACAGCTAATCTACTACATTTTACACTGTTGTAAAGCCTTTTTTACTGTTTCACTGCATTTGTGTACTGTTTTATACGATTTTAACTGTATTTTTCATTGCTAGACAGTTTCATTACTATAATTGCATTTTTACTGAATTACTTAACTGTAAACTGTTTTTTCATACATACCAAGAGTTGTATTTTCTGTTTGTGAGTGCTCTATCTGTGCTTTTCTGTGCATTCTTTGTGAGGTTTCTGTGTTCTAGTCAGGTAGCATAATCTGGATAGAGGCCTGCTGTTATCCAGGCCTGGTTGTTTTGTTTGTTGAGTTTCTGGTGTTTCTGGCAGCCTTCTTCTGCTGATAGAGAACACAGAGCTAATCGGAGGAGGGACTCACTGCTGTTTTTCTGCTGTGGTAAACATCTCTGTAGTGTAGGCTATGACCTAAATTGCAGTCTTACCCAATGTTAGTTGTACCTGTAGTATCTCAGATGTGGTATGCTGTGCTACTACTCTGGAGGTGTGCATATTCTTTATAAATATGGAGACACCACTGCCTTTGGAGCTTTGGTCTATGTTCTGGGGCCAAAAGGTGTGGAATGAGTTATAGCCTGGTAGCTCAGGGGTGCTTTCTGCTGCTTTAAACCAGGTGTCTGTTACAGCACAAATATCAATGTTCTCCATTTTGAGGACTGCTTCAATTGAGTGCATCTTGGGATTTAGACTTCTAGCATTGAGCAGCATGACCCTCATATTGAATTTATTTATAGCTGTTATAATTTGGTGAACTACGGTGGTGGTGCTGTGGTAGCGTTGTCACCTCACAGTAAGACGTTGTCCTGTTCGATTCTCAGCTAGAGCGTCTTCTGTGTGGAGACATGTGTGAATGGGCGTATCTTCGTTGAAGGTTGTGCATCAGGGCCGGCAACTCGGCACGTAAAAATCTACTGCCAATCATTAGCGGACCGGAGTTCTGCTGTGGCGACCCCTAACCAGGAAAAGCCGAAAGACACAACAACAGCAACAATATGGTGGTAATTTGGTCTTTGGAGCACCACCTAAAAAAGGCAATATAGGGGTGGCAAGAGCCTTAGGCAGTACCCAGAAACCCAGGGAGACAGATGCAGGCCATCTCTGCCAAAGCATCAAGGTCTGTCAATCATGTCATCCCAAGCAGACTGGATCCCCTTAGAATGACACCAGAAACTTAGTCAATTGTTGAAGTCAATCATTTTCTGTTTGTACTGCGGTATCATTCTGGGCAATAGTAGGATGCTGCTGAGGGCTAGAGTCATACCTGCCTGGGCTACATAATCCAAAAGCTCCACCATGTCTCTTTTCATGTAGTCCCAGGAGGTGCATCCCAGGTCATTCACACCCACATGGGCAATGACAGACTCATACATGTACTTGTTGTGGAGTGTCCTGAGTGAGTGTGCTATGTGTCAGATTATGGCACCTGATAGACAGCTGACTGTTACCTTCTCCTTATTCAACCTAGTGAGTGGGACATCAGTGTGCCTCACTATTGAGTAACCTATGGTTATTGTATTGGGAAAGCTGTTTTGCCTTAGGAGTTTAGGTTGAGGGACACACTGTGTAGGTGAACTATGTGTCTTGTGGCTTGTGTTGTGTTGTGGTGGTTGAGTGCATTTCTGCCTTGGAGGTCTCTGTTGTTTGGGTAGATTTCTATTGAGACCCTCTGTGAAGGTGGGTGTGTGGGCTGTGATGGTGGATGTTCTGGAGGGCTATGTGTTCCATGTGGTGTGGTGCAGGTGTTGACCTTCTCCTCTTGACCAGCTATTCCGGTCTTGGCTGGAGAGTGCATGGCTTCCAGTTTGGAGACTTAAGTGCATCTCTCACAAGTCTGAGTGTTGGGAGATAAGAGGAGAGGGTTGCTTGTATACATGAGACAGTGGCTACACTGCCTCAGAATGCCCAAGTTCACCAGGTTAATAGGAGAAAGCACAGGAAACTGACCTTTAGACATACCAGGAGGGATGGTCATCATTACTAAGTACTGGAGCTGTTTCCTTATGGGATGTCTAGAGCTGATAGCACTTATTTGTGGTACAATAATAGCTACAAAAAGCCTGATAAAGTGCTAGGTAAATAAGCTGTTTAAAGTGCAAGAGAGAAGAGATCTAGCAAGATCTAAGAGAAGAAGTGAAGAGCAGGCTTTCTGGCACCGGTAATATACTTTAAATGCAGTGCAAGCTGGCACACTTGAGTGTGTAGCAATATTAAGGCAAATCTAGCTAAAATTAATGCAGTTAAATGAAAAAAAAAATGACTTAAATTAAGTGCAAAAAGCAGTCTAATCATAAAAAATCAAAATGGAGGCACTTAAAGTCTCTTTCTCCTTTCTGTTGCTCTTGAAGTCTGCAGGATGCCAAAATAGGATCCACGAGGCGTAAGCAAGTGCAAACTCATGCAAACACAGGCTTTTAAACCACAAAGTTAAAAGGGATAGAAAAACTGCCCAAACAGCCTAAAAACTACAATTTCATAGCCAGAAACCACTCCTCTTGTGGTTGATAGGCTACCTAGTGCTTACCACTCCCACTCATAAGCTGGAAGGCTTCCCACTAATACAGAAAGGTCTGGGAAACTCAGAAACTTGCAAAACATGTAACAAATAATTACCAACGTGTACCAAACACCTAAACCGGAAGTCTAAATACTAAGTGAATAAAAAAACAGCTGGATAACCATGACTTCAGGAACAATTTTAATGAAAGGCACCATAAAGCAAAGTAAAAGACAAGTGCTTTCGCAAATGCTTCCTCAGGTCTTAATACAAGTATCTGTTCTGAGTTTACATTTATATACACATAGAAGCAGTCAGATAATTAAACAAACAAACAAAAATAATCAACCTCTTAAAGAGGTATATACATATGATATTATTTTAACTTTCGTGCTTTCAGAAGAGGTTTCAAACTGACATAATTATTAATTCCTGGTTGTTTATGTGCTTATAATCTTAAAATCCATCTCAATTCTATTTTTTCTAAAATATTATTCATATCTCCTACTCTACAATTAATATGTACCAATTGCAGCACTTTAAAATTAAACTGGTGACCAGGATGCATCATTATGTGTTTCGCTAAAGCATTAGAGTCATTTTTTCTATGCATCTCATATAAATGATTACTAATGCATTCTTTCAGCTTCTGTGTGGTTTTGCCCACGTAGTAGCTGGAGCACGAAACAAAAGTAGCTAAATAAATCAAATATGTACTGTTATAATCTGCATAAAATTTAGATTTTGGGATAAAGTTAAAAAATGTTTTGGGACAAATAAAATCTTGCTGTTTACTGATCATAGAACAAAAACTACACTTTTTACATGGATATGTACCTGGATTAAGTGCCATGGAAGTGAATGGTTTACTATCTTGACACAGTAATCTCTTCTGATTAACATTATTTCTATAAACAAAATGTGGTATGTCACCCACAATCCTGGCTGTATTTGGGTCAGTAGTTAACAAAGACCAATGTTTCTGTACAATGTTCCTTATGGCCCTATTGCTACTAGTAAAATTAGTAACAAATGAGTAGGGGTGCACCTTATCTGAAGAGCTAGTCGCATTAATAATGTTTGTATCTTGATTATTGTGAGCAGTACGATAAGAAATATTACTCTGCGCCCTTTGTATTGTATGCTTTTTATAACCTCTTTCTACAAAAATGTTGTTCCATTTGTTTCATTTCTATATCAAGTGTATTACTCCCTTCACAAACCCTTTTAACTCTTAACATTTGGCTTTTCACAATATTGGGAAAAACATATTGTGGGTGCATGCTATTATAGAATAGTAACCAACTGCACCAACAAGGTTTCCTATATAGGGTGATTGATATAGTACCTCTTTCCTCTCTTAAAAGAGTTACATCCAGGAAGTCAATACTTTTCCATGAGCTAGTTATGGTGAACTTCAAAAAAGTTTGTTGTAGATTCTATCACAGTGAAAAATTGTGCCAAAGAATTATCATTACCATCCCAAAACAGAAAAACGTCATCGACAAAATGTCGATAAAGCTTAACCTTATGACTATCTGAATGTTGGAATAAATGTTTAGTTTCCCAAAAATGCATAACAAGATTTGCATAAAAGTTTGTGCATTGGGTGCCTATAGCAACACCCCATTTTTGCAAATACATTTGTTGTTCAAAAATAACCACATTATTATTTAGAAATGTATCTATATCAGTACCAGTGAATGTGTCAAAAGTAAGTAAGATCTCCCTAATGGCTTCAACGCCATACTCATTTGGTATACAGGTAAACAAGTTTTTAACATCCAAGGTCACCATTAGAAAACCACTTGTATCAATATCTTGTGTAAAGAACTTAAGATCATGTAATAAATGTGTTGTGTCCTTCCGTATACCAGAAATATGAGGTATAACTTCCTTCAATTTATTTTCTACATATATAGAAAGTGGCTCAGTCATCCAACCACCTCCTGATTGGTCTCAATGGAGGTGGATACATGGACTTATGTATTTTCGGCAAGCTTTTAATTACCGGTATCACTGGATGGGTAAAATATAAAAAAATCATACATACTTTCATCAATATATCTCCCTGTAAGTAGTTCATCTGGATAATCATGAACTCTATTATTAATCGCTACAATAGTATTCCTGTCTACAGATAGATATGTATCAGTGTCACTGGGAAGCTCATACATAGCTGCAACATAATCCTTATTACTTAACAGAACAACCCCCCCCCCCGTCAGCAGGCTTTATACAAATATTAGTATTATTGTGTAACTCTGCAAGTGTTTGCCTTTCAGCTATTGTTAAATTTTAGAAATCATGATTAGAACACGATAAAGTAAGCGTTTTGCATAAATCTTTTTAACATGTTTTAATAAAAAATTCTGTGTGTATAGGCATAGATAGTACAAATGTACTTGGTCTACTGTCTAACTTACAAAACAGTCCTGGATACAGCAAATCTGTATCTGGCTACTCTAGTAACAGAAAAGGCAGAAAACAAGCTAAGAACCTTTTTGTGTTTGTTTTGTTTTTTTTTGCATAAAAACAGTTAACTTGTAGCTGAAATACTTCAAAAAGAGTTTAAAACCATGCAGCTAAAGCTCTGGATGCTGCAGACCTGTATTTAGACTATGCTGCTTAATTTTGAGGTTAAGAACTCAGTAAGAAAAACTCACAATGACACACAGATTAATCACTTATGGTCAAAAGAATAGCACTTGCAGTATGAGAAAATACAGTTAAACAGCAACGGAATGCAGTAAAAGGCAATTAAACAGAAGTGCAGAAGACAACTGAAAATAAACACTTATATTTTTCCAATATTACACCAGAGCAAAAGGCAGAAGGCCAGTCTCTCTGCAGCTTTGAACAACTTGAGCAAATAAGTATTTTTGGTTTAAAATACTGGCTATTAAAGGCAGAGAAACAGAAACCAGCCCAATTATCCAATCAAAAAAAAAAACAGTTTTGCAGGAATGCTTTTAGCTAGATTAAACTAGACTGATTTACTTCCTGCCACAAAGAAAACAGGCCTCTCTAGACAAAATATTTCACTACAAGCTGAAAGGGCCAAAAAAGTAACAGATATTCAGCTCTATCAGACAACAAAAATGAGCCTAAAAACACGTGCACCAATTGCAAAAACAGTTGTACAGATTACAGAGATATGTAGTAAAACAGAAGTGCAGAAGCCAACTGAAAATAAACACATATCTTTTTCCAGTATTACACCAGGGCAAAAGGCAGAAGGCCAGTCTCTCTGCAGCTTTGAACAACTTGAGCAAGTAAGTATTTTTGGTTTAAAACACTGGCTATTAAAGGCAGAGAAACAGAAACCAGCCCAATTGTCCAATCAAAAATAAAATTTTAGCAGGAATGCTTTTAGCTAGATTAAACCAGACTGATTAATTTCCTGCCACAAAGAAAACAGCTAGGTCTCTCTAGACAAAAGATTTCATTACAAGCTGAAACGGTCAAAAACAGTAATAGATATTCAACTCTATCAGACAACAAAAATGAGCCTAAAAACACTTGCACCAATTGCAAAAACAGTTGTACAGATTACAGAGATATGTAGTAAAACAGAAGTGCAGAAGCCAATTGAAAATAAACACTTATCTTTTTCCAATATTACAGCAGGGCAAATGGCAGAAGGTCATTCTCTCTACAGCTTTGAACAGCTTAAGCAAACAAGTATTTCTGGTTTAAAACACTGGCTATTAAAGGCAGAGAAACAGAAACCAGCCCAATTATCCAATCAAAAATAATAGTTTTGCTGGAATTCTTTTAGCTACATTAAATCCTTATTGCTAGTTTAGTTTGTGTTTCTGGGATACTGCTTTGTTTAAGTAACTTTCCTTTTGATGCTTGACCATTTCTGAAAATGATCTTTGGACCAGTGTGTTTAATAAATGAAATATAAATAGTCATAACAAAAGCATCTGCACAAATCCAGACTGCCAGCACAAACCATCATAAAAGATTAATCAGAACATCAAAATCATATTTTTGCTTGGGGGACTATCCGTGTCTTTTATCACATAACCCTATACCACTTTAAGAAATATGAAACATGCATTTTCACTTCTTTGTGTGTCAAGCAATGGTGGAAGGATGCAATAATAGACGGAGCTCCCCCTTATCCACTCACAATTCAGTATTTGTTTGAATTGGCCTGTTACCTTATTCTAAAACAAGGCCTTTTATTCTGAGATATAACTATTGATAAGATACATGTTTCCATTCCTTCCATTTGATATTCTTTCATTTTAATAATTTCCCACCAACTGACATGCTAAACTCTTTATGTCCTCATGTATTTCTGTGGGATTAGATTGAAGAATAAGACATCCCTCATTAGTCATCATTCATGGTGAGCATATCATGCTGTAGTATTATTGCTAGATTACTGACCACTGGTGCATACAGTCTTTTAGTTATCCATCCTCTCTATTGAATAATGTCAGTCCAACTCTCATTTTTCCTGCAAAGACCCCATATCTCCCACTTTGATGTTCAAACTTACACTTTCCAGCATAAATAATTTGAACCCAGTGCATGATAAACTATTTATATACAATGCATTTTCTGTTTTTTTTTTTCTTCAGGGCATAACAATGTTCATATATTTTGATTAAATCTGCTGAACCTCACTTTTAGAAGAATCCAATGGTAATTTCTGAAATTTATCTGAAAATAGAAAAGGAACGTATGCATGTGCAGATTGATTTATTATTACTGGACTGTATGTCATTGTGTCTGGATATGAAAAGTCAGTTGAGACAAAATAAGCTTCATAATGAGAAGCTTTTTATTTGGGCAAAATGACTCAAAGCCTTATTAGTGTATGTGATCTGACCAGCAAAAACTGGCCTGCTGTTGCTACTATGGGGTAATGTGGCTAAACATTTTGATTAGTATTAATATACTGAATCTTTGAAAGCAGCATATGACTCTTTATCTTACAAATCTGACTGCTTATTGAATGCAGTGCTACATTCTGCAGCCTTTGAACAATATACTAGGAAACCACAGAAAATCTAGGATTCCATACTCAAAAAGTCATGAGGTTGAAAAAAAACTTGAAGTAATCATAAAGGCTTCAGATTTTGTTGTTATATTCTTTTTATTATAGGTTCATAGGTCCATAGGTTCATACTAGGCTATCTGCCCAAGAGCATTTATAAGCCTAGCCCATAGTTATTTGGCTTTCGCCACCCCTTTAGTTTGAATAAAACTATGCCTATTATTTTGCTGTGCCTCTGTCAAGCAGTGACACTGAAGTAATCCCTGGGGTATATCTGCGATCCCCCATCCATTAGTCAAGATTCCTCTTGAACAAGGCCAGCGAGGTGCTCTGCCTCACATGTACCGGGATTTTGTTCCACAGCATAGGGAGTCTCTGGGTGATGAATCTGTCCCTCCAGCATGTTCTATTAATAACCGTGTCAAGGTTTAAGTCTCCCGCCCTTGTGGTTCTGAGGGATCTAGATTTTTTGAGGTGAAACATATTCATCAAATCAGGGTTTGACATGGCCTTATATGTCAGGCACAGGTCACCTCTGAGCAAGCGGTATGAGACTGAATAGAGCTGGAGTTCTTTCAGTCGGGCAGCATAAGACATATTTTGAGACCCTTTATCGTGTTGGTGAGGAACTTTTCGGGTCTTTCCAGCTGCTCCAGGTGTGTGGTCAGATACAGTTCCAATGGGGCATTGTACAGAATCATAGGTCTAATGAGTGATGACTACAGGGGCGATGACCTCCCTTGATCTAGATGTGAATCCCTTCATGATCAGGTGGGCAATGTAGAAGGTTTTCCTAACTACTTTAGCAACATGAGTGTCAAACGAAAGGCTACTGTCAACCTGGGTCCCCAGATCCCTGATGACTTCTTCTGTGCTCAGTGGATTGCCACCTATATGGTAGCTAGGGGTAACCTTGTTTTTCCCGAAGGGTATGACTATGCATTTCTTGGCATTTAACTTTAGGCCATGGCTCTGGCACCAGTTATCCGTTTCTGTGAGGCCCTTCTGAAGGATATCTGTGTCAGATGTGTTTTCGACTATGGCGCCCAGTTTGCAGTCATCTGCAAACTTTGTCAGCCATAACCCTCCTGTGTTTGCTTGTACTTCCGAAAAGTAGATGCCGAACAAGAGTGGACCCAGGACTGAGCCCTGTGGGACACCACTTGTGACAGGCTTTGAGTCTGACATGGCTCCAGCAACTCTGACCCTGTGGGTTCTGTCACTTAGCCAGTTTGCAACCCATCTTGTGATGTATGGGTTTACATTCAAGCTGATGAGTTTTTGATGATACCTGAGTGGGGTATTGTGTCGAAGGCCTTTGCCAGGTCAAGGTAGGCTGTATGGACTGCCTTTCCCTCATCAATGGCCTTGGTGACTGTCTCGAAAAAGTCAACCAAGTTTAAAAGGCATGATCTGCCTTTGACAAAGCCAAACTGGGTTGGATCCAAAGTCTGCAAGTTCCCTATGTCTTTATTTATGAGTTCCATTATGATCCTCTCCATGGCTTTGCAGATAAGGCTTGTCAAGCTAATGGGATGGTAATTTCCAGGGTCGGTGGAGGCACCGCCCTTGTGAAGTGGGACCACAGTCGCCGTGCGCCACTCCTTGGGTACGTATCCTGAGGTGAGGCTAAGATTAAACAGCTGTCCTAACTGCGGGTTTAATTCCTCATTGAGTTCATGGAGCACACAGCCGGGGACACCATCCGGTCCCATGGATGCTGTGTTTTTTGCTTTGGAGAGAGCAGTTCTCACCTGGGCGTTGGAGATGTTTGGGGGGCTACAATCCTCTGGTATAGATATCTCTCCTTTTGGGGGGGGGAGAAGTTTGCACTGAACCTGTCAGCCAGTATGTTGGCAATGTGTGTAGGTTCAGTAATCTTCACATCATTTTGAACTAATTCTGAGCATATCTGGGAGTTTCCTCCTAGGTTTCTAACATAGCTAAAGAAGGCCTTATGATTGTCTTTTGAATCCTTGGCGATTTTTCTCTCAAAATTTGCCTTGGATGATTTTATGAGAGCTCTTAGTTTTTACTTATAATGATCAAAGGTGTCTTACCTTTCAAGGATTTTGCTCTATCTTGTAGTAGCTTCCTCCTTTTGTTGTAGAGCTTGTTTATGGCTGGGGTCCACCAGACTGGACACTTGCCTTTGTACAAAGAGTCTTAGTTTTGTTTGGGATTGCCTGATCCATGCAGTCCTGTAGGTGCTGGTAGAAGGCATTTGTAAGTGATTCAGCGGTTTGAGTAATGTTTACCACTGGCTCAGGGGCCTTAAAGGAGACCACACTAGTTTTTAGAAGTGTGAAGTCGGCTTTTGAGAAGTTTTTCACTGTGGTCTTTTTTGTTTCAGGTGGGGGCGGGATGAGGACCTCCAGCGAGATTAGTTTATGATCTGATCTCACCAGTGAGGGGTATACTTCCGGTGTTGAACATTGTGATCCCATGTTCGTGATGATGAGATCAAGTATGTTTTCTCCTATTATTATGGGATAGTTAGATGAAACTTTTGTCAGGTGAATGAAGGGATATCTCATATGGCATAGAAAATGCCACTGGTGGATGTACCAGGAGATTAGAGAACCCAATATTCAAAATAAGTATCAATAATTGAAAAAATAAACAAATAGACAAATTCATAATGGAGTGAAATACCATGACTTTTCAATCCTTTAGCCTAAGTGTAAAGGTGCATTAATTGGTGGTTTACTGCATGTTTGATGTTTGTCACCTGGCTTTATTTCCTTTTTTCTATTTCTAGATCTACACCAAGCCACTGCAAGTAGGATACTTGTCAGGCTTTCATTCTGGATATTCTAGAATCAGCAGTAGTCCACAGATTTCAGTAGTATAGAATGAACCTACAAAGCAAAACTTACTCCAGAGCCACAGAACATGTATTCAGTTTGGTGATTTAAGACTGATCTTATGGGGCAGTATATCATAAGCTTTCGCTCAATTATTACTGCCAATTCTTACTATACACATTCATAAACTTGCATTAAATTATATATTTGGTAGCCGAGTAATTACTTTATTCTATAGCCACTGATTTACTATGTATGACCTGTAATATCATATTCATATCTGAATGTCTATTACAGTCTTATTGTTGTAAACTCTTATAAGAGATTCACATTGATAATATACCCTTAAGAGTTGACCTAGTAGTCAGGGATTTGGAAACATAGATTTGGCAGTAATCTGACCTGTGACCAACATGTGACAAAGATAGCAAGAAAATAATTCTGTGTCACCCAACTTATAAGTAAGGGAATGGTATCCATGCCCAAAGAAGTCATAGTGCCACTTTATTCACCCTTATCAGACCCATAGAGTATAATGCCACCTTCAGTGTGTACCTAACTAGACTTATTCAACAGCTGGAACCTCCACAATGGCTCCCTACCAGTAGAATTTAGGGTATTAACTCATTGTCCTATGTATATGGATCACCTTGAAGCCCTATCTCCATTCTCTGTGTCCTACAGGTTATTTATCAGATCCAGGTCTGATGGACCTTTTGCATATCCACAAATCTAACAACATCAGAACCAGTAGATCCAAGGACTTGCATTTTGCTTGTGACATAAATAAGACATGTTGGTGAGACAGATAAGTGTCTCAGAGGATTCCATGCTTTTGAACAGGATCTCCATCCATGTGAAATAGAGACCATCCATAATCCTGTTTAAGTGTAACCTTTAGCAATGGATGGAAAATCAGAAATTCACCCTGGGTTTGGAACCCATGTCTCTGACAGAAAGAGGCAGACAGTAATGCCCAAACTTACTTACCCCTCTCACATAACCTCTGGAAATTTCCTAACTAACATAATCCTCCCAATAAATGACCATGATACACAGGGACACAGGTGGTTTGAATTGGATGACTATCTTATAAAGACACCTTGTGGTCATCAGCCTAGAATGTAACTATGAACTATGAACCTATGATTGTGTTTCTTGCCCCCTCTGCTGAAGCAATGCTAAGTAATTTTTGAATGTTATATTAGCTTCTGACAACAGCTGTCTTTGCATATGATCATTATTTATTCTATACATAGTTGTGACTAATCAGCATTTCCTATTATGCGTCATTAGAGTTACAGCCCTCCTTTAATTCTCTCAATGATATACTCCTTTACTAAGACTTCATGTAAGATAGTACTAGCTGAATCCTTGAACTATCTCACAAGGTTTGTATTAAAATTGTAAAATGGTAACAGCCCTACCAGTTGCATTGAGGGTTTTTTTTTCTTTACAGAGTTTCTCTGGAATCAGTGAATGTTTTATGCAACTGCATGTCACAGTTCCGTTCTCAGTTATGAGGACATATATTTTCCTCATTATAGACTATCTCTACCATGTCAAGGTTAAATATCACATTCAGTCATGTTTTCTTTTTCATCTTTTTTCTTTCTTTTTTTTTTTGTTTCCTCATACTTCAAGTTATTTGCAAATCTTTTGAAGAACTTGAATCATTACAAACAGCGTTACAAAATCCAGTTGCTCTATCTTTGGCAGAAAAGTGAACACTTTAATGTTTCAAATGATTTAGTATGTAATCCAAATTCACAGCAAACATTAGTAATACTACAATAAAAAATACCAGGCTCAGTATGACTTCGGTGCGCTACAAAATAAGTGCTGAGTCAAGACGAAGCCTTTATTCTGAATGTGATTTACTAGATAGTACATGATTCCTTTGAATCTTTCTTTATAAACTGGGAACGTCTGCACAAAAACTGAGAAATCCTGATAGAGAAATATGAATGTGTTATATTTTACTAATGCAGTGCATTACACTTTTTGCTGCTTCACCACGGATAGCTTCTTCCCGGTTCAACAATTTAACATAAGTGGCCCACTTATGAAGCAGAACTGGAAGGGAGCACCCATGCAGTCTTGTAGTATTTTTATGATACTGTATTAACATTATAAAGAGAAATCACTGAAGCAGTTGAATTTATTCACTGCTATATTCCACGGGCTGTGTGTGTGTGTCTGCGTGTGTATATGCATGTATTTCTTGTTTTAGACTGAATTATCCGATGGTAGACTTAAGCACTAAAGTGCACTAAGCATTTTTTTTTATAGAGTAATTTAACCCGAGGCAGGCTCTTCAAAACCTGTGGTATTCAATTAATTGCAGAAAAACTTACAAATCTCGATAGAGAAATATGGATATAATTTTGAAAGCCATTTATTTTAGAACAGATTGAATGTCTATGTATAGAACAGGATAATATTTTGTAGTATAAAGTGCACATGTGAATAACGGAGGAATGTAGTCATTAAAACAGTGCAGTATGTAAACAGATTATCCCTTCTAAAACTCTAATTGACAATTAAAAGCAGCACACCACACTTTCAGATAATTTTAATTGCTTATATTAAAGAACTGTTGACTGTTTCTTGAAAGATCTCTGGACAGCATTACTATCATATGTAAATGTCATTCCATGTTTCTACAGCACTAAGAGAACATTTTTGTAATGTGTTTGAAGAAGAATAATTGTATTAACATCTGTAGCATTTATCATTTACTGTAGTGATGAGTCAATTAATACACAACATTTTCTAGGGTGCTGTGTTACACCATTAAATTAAGCAAACGCCAATTAACTGCAGACTTGCTTAATGGGTTTATTATAATTGATGATAATCATTTACTTTGTTTTATGGTTTGTGAGTCTGGGTATACATAATGCTGATTTGAATTAGTAACACTTTTATTAAATTGCTTATTGCCTTGCTGTACAGTAAAGTGCTGAATGGTAAATAGTAGAAAAAAAGACATAGCAAAACATTGTAACAAAACTAATATGTCCATAGCTTAATCAATATATGCCTGGTGTACCAGTCTTCTTAGATAATACAGTAGCAGCAACAATTTGATAAGAATATACATTTTTAACACCTTTATTGAGTTATCACTTGTGACATAGGCAAATTTATATTTCCACAAAAGTAATCAAGCTGTATTAAAACATTGACATTAAAAAACATACTTCACATATATTGTTATATTCGTATAACCTAAGCACCATTACATAAATTATTCAATTCCTGACCCCCCTTTTTTTAAAATAAGAAACTCTTTATTAAACCATCACTTACGATATAAGCAATCATACGTTTAAAAAGAATGTACCTTGTTTTCATTTATACAAGATGAAAATTATATTTCAATTGTCTTAGTGACTTTCTAAATAACATTCTGAGAAGCAGCAAATCTCTCAAAAAAAAAAAACATGCTTCTGATGAGTTCTTTGGATTTTCTTGGAATAAATCTGCTGAAGGTCATAATCAGTAGAAAACATCCCAGCTGAAGTTATGGCTACAGTCAGAACGATGTTTAAGCAGTGTTCCCTGTAGACCATTCACAAGAACAGGGTGTATCAAATTCTTTCTCACTTACAAGTGAACTCTTCCAAACAATCTTTTTCCTTTCACCTAAGGACTGCAAAATATATAAACTGAGATACTTTATTATCAGTCTTTTGACAGTGAGGAGTTTCCTGCACATTTTTTTCCTTGCTGGGCTAAACAACTTATTCTTAAAAGTGCTTCCTTAGAAGTGCGCCAGAGTCATGAAAACTATAACAGAAACTGTTGCCTACACACTGCTTCTTAAGTACTTTATATTCAGTGGGGTCAACAATGCATTTCTTTCAGTTACAGGTAATCTGGCAACATATGTTTACATATGATGTGAAAACATCTGCTACACACAGCAGCTTGTCTGGGAGGAATATTCCTAACTGAAATGTGTGAAGTTATAATTTCATCTATTTATATGTGCATGCAGACAGCATTGCAGTATTGAGACAGACTCCAACTAGCAGTTCCGAATTGGCAAGGCAGACTTCTGAGTTTAAATCATAATGGCATGTTTGTTCACTACATTTTGATGCTTTTTA
This sequence comes from Protopterus annectens, assembly GCF_019279795.1. Taxonomy (NCBI): domain Eukaryota; kingdom Metazoa; phylum Chordata; order Ceratodontiformes; family Protopteridae; genus Protopterus; species Protopterus annectens. Next base: position 1,467,656,382 of record NC_056746.1, on the reverse strand, counting down.
AAAGTTTCAGAGATGATTCCTGTATAGTTGTTACTACTACATTAGCAGGTATACAGTAAAATAAATGGTTTCTTACCGTTATATATTTAAGAGAATCTCTTGTAATATATCATGATATCCTTCTTCTGTGTTTTTCTTTTGGTCTGCAGAAAAAAATGTAGCAATTGCTGGCCAAAGATCACAAGACCCAGTGAAGTGCCTAATATGAAACACATTGGTGTGTTTATACTCATGCAAAAACATAAACAGAGCAGCAGAGCAAACCTGAACTCATGGAAGAAACATTGCTCATTACCTGTTCTGGGGTATCATTTTGTATTAAAAAGGTGTGCAAGGAAATAAAGTAATTCTAAAAAAGAAACCAAGTCATTTTCTTTTCAGTAAATTCAAGTGTCGCTATTTTGATAATAACCAACAACCTGGCATAAAGCAAAACACATATACTTGAACAATTTAGTTGAAATCATTCTTAACTCCTCCTATATACTGGAAAATACATGACTTTTAAGAGTTAATCTTAAGACTGCATATTTTTTGTTTGCTTTTTTCATTTTATTTAACTCTTGTTACATATTGCTACCTTATTACTTTAAAATACATGTTCTCTTTTGAGTACATTGGCTTTACTGGCCTAAATGTACCCATAAAGACTTACAAAGAAAAAAGTAAAAAGTCATTGACATTCAGAAGCCATATAGCTGAAACATTTGATGTCCTTAAGGGGTCATTTGCATATATTCCATGGGCTTCTATTACATGAGGGTTTAAGGTATCACACTGAAAACTCTTGGCTAGGTTTTTCTTCTAGTTTTTTACTAATCGGTTAGTCTGTGTGACTTTTTTTATGTTTTGGTTTTGGATATTAGTTGGGATATTTTGTAGACACCTTAATGGTTATGGACATCAGCTGGGTATAAAGACATTGTGTTTCTTAAGTCTAGCTGAACAATTCACTTATACTATGTTGATAAGATCATAAGAAGGTTGAAACATGCAAGTGCACAGCTAGTGGGGTTTGACTTTACTGGCCTGAATGCGTCCACAAAGACTTATAAAGAAAAAGTAAAAAGTTGTAGCCATTCAAAAGCCATATAGCTGTAACACGTGATGTCTTTAAAGAGTCATTTACATATATCCCGTTGGCCTTGAAAGAGGATTAAAGTATCACACAGTGAAAACTGTAGCAGGGCTAGGTTTTTCTTCTAGTTTTTACTAATTGTTTTGTCTGTTTGGCCTTTTAATGTTTTGGTTATCTATATCTATATAGATCAGTGTCAGTTGATGTAGTTTTCAGAAACTCGAAATTCATATCTGTGAGATGATATGATCAAATTTCTGAAAACTCGGACATTAAAAAAAAACACAAAAATCTGTTTTTATGTTTTTGCATGGGGACAAGCCCTCCTGCACCCCCATGCCATCCCCATACCCCCTGCAAATTATATATATCAACTCAAAGTTCACACTACACTGAAGAAAACACTATATTTCCTAATCCTCACTCTACTGCAATCTCCATTCAAAAGCATTAAGTTTTCAGAAATTCGACCATATCATCTTGCTGATATTAATTTCTAGTTTCTGAAAACTCAGTTACCTGAAAAGGATCCATATATACATATGCTTTTTAACTGGGTTAGCCCTACTGAGCAGAGCCATTTTTCAAAGGTGGAAACATGAGGTAGTGAATGCATGCATAATAAAGGAAAAAAATGATCTGTAAAAGTAATGACAGAAGAATGACAGGTAATTCCACATTGTGAACATATGTTAGTCCTGAAATGAGATCTGTAAGAGTTTATAAAAGATATAAAGTTACTGATGTCATGCAGTTTTAGAGGCAATGAGATTTCTACCATAGCTAACAAATGGCTAGGGACATGGTTTTCTCTATTGTATAGTAGTATGTCCAGAATTTTGCATTCTGTATAGAGTTGGCGTCATTGTATTAGTATCAGTGGCTCAACAGGTAGCACACTTCCCTTTGCTGCTGGAAGACCTGAAGGCTGTGTGTTCTATTCCTTCTCCAGGTGACTGGGTTGCTAATGCTACACTCCAACGTGTACTGCTGTTCCAATCAGATGTTAAACAAAAGTCTCATCTGCTTGAATTGATAGTAGCTCAGGTGGATGTAAATATCCCAGCTATGGAGAAAAATGGAGAAATTCTGGATGCCCTGTCCAAAATTCCCTTAGTAGTGCAAATACCACTTTGGATCTCCCCTGAAAAGAAGCCACTAACATAGTGGGAATAGCCCTGCTAACAAAGGATAAATAAAAATGAAATAAAATAGCATCTGCCATCAAAATTGTATCTGCTCTTTTCCACTGTCAGTATTTGATTTAATAAGACTAGTGTGCACACATGCACACTGTGTTTGTGAATATTGTGGTTGTGTGCGTATAAATGTGCATTTGTATGCTTGTGTGTATATCAAGTATTGACAATGTCATACGGCCACCTAACCTGGACCGAAGCACTAAAGGCGGAGGGGTGTCCATATTCATTAAGGATATCCAAACCTCCAGGCTAGTTGCTCAGCATAATGCATCTGAGATTATCCAAGTACAACTAACTCTAGGCAAGACCACAATGCAAATTGTAGCTTGCTACAGATCCCCAACCATGCCCCAGGATTCCAATTCCTCATTTCTTGATACACTGGAAAATATCAGGGTGCAACCTAACACCCTAATAATGGGAGATTTCAACTACCCCACCATTAACTGGGAAAACTACTCATGTACCAACTCTTGTGCTCAACGTTTTCTGGAATTCATAAATTCCAATGTCTTGGATCAACTTATCCACACCCCCACCAGGGGCAGCAATATCCTAGACCTGGTCATTACCAACATGGGCAACCGGTGATCCACACCAGAGGTCAATTCCTCATTGGTCAAATCCGATCACAAGAAAATCACCATAGACATCCACATCCCACCCCCACCCTCCATTAGGGAAACCACCGTAAAAAATTTCTCCAAAGCCAACTTCACGCTTTTTAAGACAGAAGTGACAAACTTCACAACACCCATGCTAATGGACAATAGAGATATGACTGTTGAATCCTATACAATTGCACTATATAAGCACTTACACGAGTGCATGGATCGTGCAATCCCTAACAGAACCAAGATGCTATCCTCCAAAAAAAAGGAAGCCAATCTGGTGGTCCCCTGCTATAAACAAACTCTACAACAGAAGAAAGAAACTGTTGCAAAAAAAAGAGTAAAATCCCATGATTGGAGGAACTCCATGGTCAGCCTCAGTAAGAAGCTGAGATCCCTCATAAAATCCTCCAAAGCTAGTTACAAAAACAAAATCGCCACTGATTCTAAAGACAACCACAAAGCATTCTATAGCTATGTCAAGAATCTCAATGGCAACACTCAGATCTGCTCAGAGTTACAGCACAATGGCATTAAATATACAGAACCAACTGATATTGCCAACATCCTGGCAGATAGGTTCAGTGCTAACTTTACCCATCTCTCATTCCCTAAAGGGCCCATCTCTATACCAGAAGAATGCAAAGTACCTGTAATCACGGCTGCACAGGTAAAAAACACCCTCTCCAAAGCCAAGAACACAGCATCCATGGGACCTGACAGCATCCCAGGCTTAGTTCTACATGAACTATGGAATGAACTGGCACCCCACCTAAGTACCATGTTCAATCATAGCCTCACCTCAGGCTTTGTGCCCACTGAATGGCACACAGCAACGGTTATCCCACTTCACAGAGGGGGAGCCACCATGGACCCTGGGACCTACCGCCCCATTAGCCTGACGCGCCTGGTCTGCAAGGCTATAGAGCATATCATCATGGAACTTATAAACAATGACATTGTTAATCTCCAAACTCTGGACCCTACCCAGTTTGGGTTTGTAGAAGGCAGATCATGTCTCCTAAACCTGATAGACTTCTTTGAAGCAGTCACCAAAGCCATAGATGAGGGTAGGGTGGTTCACACAGCCTATCTAGATCTCGACAAGGGTTTCGACACCGTCCCCCACTCTGAGATTATAGACAAACTCACTAAACTAGGTATAAATCTCTATGTCACAAGATGGGTTGCCAACTGGCTCACTGACAGAACCCACACTGTGAAAGTAGCAGACTCTAAATCCAACTTCAGACCAGTGACAAGTGGAGTACCACAGGGTTCAGTCCTAGGTCCACTCCTGTTTGGTATCTACTTCTCTGAAGTACAGACTAACACAGAAGGTCTTTGGCTAACAAAGTTCGCAGATGACTGCCAACTAGGAGCCATAATCAAAACTCCTAATGATGTGGACATCCTACAAAAGGGCCTCACTGAGGCAGATGCCTGGTGTCAAAGCCATGGCCTCAAGCTCAATGCCAAAAAGTGCATTGTCATCCCTTTTGGTAAAAACTCTGTACCCATGAACTACCACATAGGTGGTAATCTACTTAACACCAAAAGTGTGATAAGAGACCTTGGGACACAGGTGGACAGTAGTCTCTCCTTTGATAATCACATTGCCCCAGTAGTCAGGAAATCCTTCTATGTGGCACACCTCATCACAAAAGGTTTCTCATCCAGGAAAAAAGAGGTCATTGTTCTCCACTACTCATCACTCATTAGACCCATTATAGAGTACAATGCCCCTTTTTGTAGGTACCTCACAAGACATATACAACAACTGGAAAGGCCACAGAAATACCTCACAAAGAGGATTACCGGCCTCAAACAGATGCCTTATGCAGACCGTCTAAAAAAACTCCAGCTTTACTCTGTCGCATATCGCCTACTCAGAGGTGATCTCTGCCTAACATACAAAGCTATAGCTGTTGGACATGCTCCACATAAAGAAATCCCATTCCGTCTGAGCTACATGCTCTGGGGACCTAAACCTTGTCACCACAATAAACAGAACATGCTGGAGGGATAGATTCCCATCCCAGAGACTTCCCATACTCTGGAACAAACTACTTATCTATATCAAACAAAGCTCCTCATTAGCACTCTTCAAGAAAAATCTTGATGATTAGATGGGAAATAGGAAATTCACCCCAGGGATCACTTCTGTGGTGCTGCTTGACAGGGGCACAGGAAAATAATTTTCTTGGGTGGCAAAAGCCAGAGTACTGTTTGGCTAGGCTTATATAGGCCCTAGGGCCAATAGCCTAGTACCTACCTATGAACCTATGAACCAATGAAAATACAGTTTCATACTGGTAGAGGATATCTGTTATTTTATATGAAATGATGACCTAAGTAATCTATCTGACCATACAGATATGTTCCATAGCAATGTTTATTGCAAAATATTGAAAACTGTTTCTGAAATTTACCTTACATAAATATAGCCTAGGATCAACTCCATAGACAAAATATTTTGTAATGGTGACTGATGGTTGATTTATGTTAATTATTTGGTTTTGTATTTTTGTTCAGGGTGGGAACTCAGATATCTGTACCTATCACTATCTCTATCTAGAAGATATCTGCACTAAGGTGACAATGCAGCAGATGTAGATATCTAGATGTATTTTCTTTAAATTTGTTTGATTTTTTAATTGATGTTGATCATGTGACTTGCATTACTAAATGTGTAGGGATGTAGTGAGTGAAAGGTTTTATCTAGAAAGTTGACGTTGAGAGGAAGATTACTTATGTAGGAGGAGTGAAAGGTACATGTGTTTTCCTGAATAGAAGGGATGTAGTAGTTGGAAGGGGGCTAAAAGATGAGACTAAAAGTTAGAAATCTGAGTGAGAGATTAAATCAAAAAGTTAGCAGACATAACAATGATGTGAGAGTGGAATAGTTTGGTTGTTAGAGATTTGGGATTTTCACAGAGTCCGAGTATGGGTTAGGGGTTGGACAGAGTGTGCCTTAGAGACTAGAACAAAGAGTGTAATAGCAGATTATAACTTGTGGTGCCTCAGAACAGAAGGAGGAACTGATATATAAGTAGTAAATGCAATGTAGCAGATGAAGAGACTTTAGAAGGAATAGATGAGTGAGGATTGGCTGCAGTATGAAAAGTAGACTGGCTGTTGATGATGTCAGATGAGGTGGCTTAGCATGATTGGTAGAATCTAAGTGGATGGAGCAAGAGGAATGATAGATGTACAGTAGGTGAGGGGTGAGGTGGCTTAGAATTATCTCTCACAGAACAGTGATGCCACTTTTTACTATGAAGATTTGGAGCTCAAAGCAAACAATAATGTTAATGAGGGAATGTATTTCACCTATCTCTGAACTGCTATCACAATGTTTCTCTCTACCAGCATAAGCTACAGTACCATTCTCATCTCTGCTTGTCCTGAGGTTGTGCACTATATGCTTCTGCAAGGCATCTATAAATCTACATGTATCATGATTCTGCACCACATATCTATTTTGTAGAGTCTCATTACTGCACTGTGATCCATATTTTGTACTATTCAAATATGTGTGCATACACAGAGAGGAAGAGCAGAGCATCTGCATGTTACCCGAGGGAAAGAAAGATGCTTTTGCTCTTACTCCAGAGGGACTTTTAGGAGTGCCTTTATGTACATTGCGATGGTCCTTTATGCAAGGTTGATGTCTGGCATTAACTTGCAAGGATGGTTATTAAGATTACTGGTATCCCCCATCGTAGAAAGCAGTGCAGACATTGCTGTAAAGACATTTGGCAGCATCCTATCAACCCAATTAACCAGTGGAAAGCAGAGTTTGGGAGAAGCAGCCAGAGATTCACTGAAAGCATAGATGTTTTCTATTTCCTAACTTCACATTTCTGTGTCAGACACTATAATAACTTCTTCTTGCTTTGTATTTCAATGGCAGAGGAGCAGTGGGAGAGCAAGAAGGATGTCTTAGGAGGGATTAATGCCTCTTCCAATGTTAGAATGCATTTATCATGGACAAATTGGCCAGTACAGCTTTCATTTTGTGTGTATATATATATATATAAAATGTGTATGTATGTGTGTGTGTCATCTCAGCTTGTATTAATCAATGGTTGTGGTACTGCCATACCACTGTGTGCTAGGACTGCCTCTCAGTGGAGGGGGGTAGAAGATACTTTGCTTAAAATAAGTAAGAGGGCTTATTAGGGGTCCAGATAAGTTCATAGTGAATACACAGCATCAACTCCATAGGCTATTGATGTATGAGATGTTTTGACATCACTGTGAAATGCCTGCTTGCATGGACAGTTGAGACATTTGATTTACATGTCTTGACCATCATGCATCCAGAAGCACAGACTTCCCAGGATGGTGATTGATGCCTTTGTGGGTTGGCCCCTAATCGGTATGGCATCTGCCATGTATAGAGACCTATGTCCCTTCCCTGCATTACCATGCATAGTGTGACACTCCTGTACATTGTTTGTCTTCTAGTCTTCCCCATCATCAATAGTACACCATTTGTCATTAGATGCCCATCCAAAATGATGCTCGAGTTTCTGTCAGTGCTAGCCTTTTCAGTCTATGTCTGTATTTCCCTTTGTGTATACATGCAATATTATATTCTTTCTCTTTCTTCCTTCCAAATATTCCTTACCACCTTGTCCAGCTTCCCTTATCCCTTTTAAGTAGGATGGGAGTATTTCTCACGAAAAAGTGCCATCCTTCCCCTTTCAGTTATTGCCTAAGGTTACTCTTGTGTTTCCCTGCTTGCTATTCTTCCATTTCTGACTTTATCTCATCATTTCCTTCCCATTTATGTCATTAACTCGGTAATCACTTTGCTGGGTTTTCTTTCATCGGCCTGTATTGCCACTTTGCAGCCATATGCAAGCTCAGGCATGCTTTCTGTGATCTTGTCTGCTCCTGCTGCATGCACTTTGATGGAGTGGCTCCTTCAGTAAACGTGTACTACTACTCATTCAGTAATTTGGCTCCATTACTTTCTTATGCTCTCCATTGTGCTGACTACTGTGACTGTGTCAGCCCTCAGTCATACTTAAGCAGTTACGAGCCGCATCATGCTATGAGATACCTTAAGTTTAGTACTGCACAGCTGAGCCATTGACAGTTCACCAATAGTAACATCTTCAACTGCCAATCAGTATCACTGAAACTATTTGAAGTGATAAAGAGACAAGATTTTTATGCAAGGGGCTAAACCCACTTACACCATCCATATGGAGAAACCCCAGTCCGCCCCCCAAGCTTTCATGGTTGTATAACAGTGAGGAGAAAGGCAACCTCAATGATATATGAAAGTTGTTCTCAGTGATATTTATTCACAAGAATAGCATTTGCAGAGATTGACATTAGCCAACTGAGTGGCTTCCATCTGTGAGTCCTGGAACATACCTCATTAGGTGAAAATAATAAGTTAAAATTCATGTCACAGGTCTGGACTGGATCTGTTGGTGTTTCTGCTTTAGGCTTCAGGACTGCATCTAATGAAAAATTAGTATGTGGTGATGTCAAATGGTATAAACAATGCATAGATTCAGTGCGTGGTTAGACAGAGAGTTTGCATTTAAATAAATGGTTTGCTTATAAAAATTCTTACGATAATAATGCAGTGGAAATGGACAACATCCTACAGAATATCCCTGTTATGACAACATTCAGAGCATTTTTTTTCTCCTATACATTAAAATTGGCTTGTGCATTACATTCATTTACAAAAAAAATGCAGATAAGATACTGAAACTAAGCACACTAGCTAATTAAGAAAATATGCATGTTTCTCTTCAAGTGCTTTATGAATTATTTGCAGAGATATTTGCTCTGAATTATGTTAGAACATTTTGAATGCAATAGCACTTTTAGTTACAGTAATGATTTTTATTATGAATATCCTACTGGAATGTATTAGTAGCTATGAGTTACTTGAGACTATTTTAAGGCTGACAGTGTTTGCATTCTGAAATTACAGCTATCAATAATGGCCGTGTGACAGCTGTGGCAAGGAAATTTAGTGAGATTCAGTTTCTGTAGCAATGTTAATGGACCTTATTAAAGGTCCCTATATTTTGGAGCAAACAGTTATCAAGCCTCTGTGTTTTATTACCTTACTAAATCAGAGCATAGCTGAACAAGGCAAACAAAAGCATTAAGATTCAGGTAAATGGAAAAATCAAATGCAAGCTGTTCCCATAGCTGAGTCCCAATTATGGTCCAGGTATTCTGGGTCAATTCTATTTGCAGACAACAGAAGACCTGGCAGGAGAGTAACAGGAATGAGGATGGGTAGCCTGTACTACTTCTGTATTAATGTTTGGGGTTTATACTCGGAGATATGCACCCCACTAATAATCTCCAGTGGAGACAAGAAATGGATGATTGAGTCTGATTTCAGGGTGGAAGCTGTGGGGGTAGCATCACTCAGGAAAGAAGATGACAAGCCCCTATACCTTCCCTGTACATGCCTATCATTTGTAACCTAGACATGCGCAGGGAAGAGAGAGCACTTAATGAGGAAAAAAATCAGCTGCAGTCCAATATGACAACCCTGCCATGACTATGTTCTCGTCCCATAAAAGAGGAAAGAATGAGTGATAACTGCCACGGAAGTGGCTTGATGTAATAACAGCCAAGGAAGTGGTGTGATGTTTGGCTCACAATGAGGGACAAAAATGAATAAATAAGGCAAACAAAACACATGCTGTCTCTTTTCTTATTACTATAAAAAAAATGCTCACTGGAGTCTTATTTCATCCTATTGTTATGAAATAGATGATTATTAAGCAGGCATAGAGTAAAAAATTATAGAATTATAGATTGCTTAATTAAGTAATTTGTGAGTGAAACCTAATCAATCAAAAATGTATCATTAATACAGCAACCATAAAAAAGTATTACTTGCATGAGGAAATGCTGGCAGATTCACTTTTCACAGCCCCTAAACTATTATATCTACCTTTAGGGCAAAACGACTTTAAAGTAAGTTATAAAACTTGGTGACAATTACTAATTTAGGGTCTGTAACTGGGATCACCAAAATTGCAACAGTGGTGTATTTCTGGAGTGCCCATTCACTAAGCTGTGTTAACCTCAGAGGCAGTCAATATAAAAGTCATGGTGTACAGGTGAAACATACAGAAAATTAATACATAGAGGGACACAGACTTCTTAATAATAGCAGTTTAAAAATTCCATTTCAAAGTCTTAGATGCTTGCAGTTTTGGACATCGTAAATTCTATGGGATGCTTTTTCAGAATCCTTTGACAGTCAATTGTTTGACAAAGTGATTTCTGCTGGATGGTGAAATTCTTCTGAAGATGAATGCTTCATTATATACGTGAACTTGAATTGGATCTGTTTATGAAAGCAAACTGGAAAGTTCAGAGACATACCATGAGCTGTGGTGGAGTGGGAGTAGACTAGTACATAAAGAAAAATGTGAGAAATTTCATATGCCAGGTAAGAAAAAATATTGCTCACTAGAGCTATAGGAGACACATGTGACTGCATGCTAAATGGATTTCTAATGTCTTATGTATATGCAGATGAGTTGCACAGAATAAACAGTACAGTTCATGCAATTTAGAGCCAGCCATCATGTATACAATATCAGCCTACAGCCTTGGTGTTATAGTCTGTTTACAGATTCCTATCAGGAGGTAGTCTACTGTGTGGATAAAGGGCCATTGTTGATAACACACACAATCACACAGACACAAACAGACACTCACACACACACACACACACACACACACACACACACACACACACACACACACACACACACACACACACACACACACACACACACACACACACACACACACACACACACACACACACACACACACACACACACACACACACACACACAAACAAACACACACACACATAAATACATATGCATAATGGTTAAGGTCTTAACCTCACAGGCAGAAAGTATAGAGTTTGATTCTGATCTGGGATTATAGGCTAGGGTTAAAATGGACCATCAGGACAGTTAGCCTAGTATTCTCCTATGAATCAGTGTTGTTCCTGGTGCTAGTGTATTAGTACAACAGTATCATGAGTGCCCCCCCCCCCCCCGGGCACAGATTGGAAATCCTTGCAGTAGTACATGCCAATTCAGTCTCATAATATAACAGGACTTCATGGCCTTGTTATGTTAGTCACAGAGTACAACAGTCTACTAACATGTAAATAAGAATTTTGTATGCAGGACACTATAGTGAGCAAAATGTGGTTCCTTCTTTTTATGAATTGCACTGCTTCATCTCAAGTATTAAGTCTATGGAAAAATACAGTACACTCTCTAGATAAGAACACTATGCTGCAAGCATCTGAATTAATGTGCCTGATGAAAAATGAATATCTCCTGACTGAACACTATACATGTTTAGGGTCACAGCTCAAGAGTCAATTATTACATGGAACAAGTCACATGCAGATATTCATGGTTAATTTCCTTCATTTGTGTTTCTTTAAGGCACCACCTTTAGGACTGTTGCAGATAGCAGTATCTGACTTTCAAGATTTTGGAGCAATGACTAAATAATCTGCCTATCCTAAGGCCATTCCTCAGGTAAACAGAACTCTCTTTACATGCACTGACTAGGTGGCTGACCTCCCCGACCTCTCAGACTACTGGAAAGTCGGCTTTTGTTTTATTTACTTATCCTTAACTGACCATGTTAGGCCCACTTGGCAAATGGCCTCATTTCAGAGGACACCCAAGGTGCAATTTATACTACTAAGAGAAATATTTTCAGGGCATCAAGGGACTCCTCCTACTCTCTTCAGTAGGTGCCACAGGATATTTTACATTCACCTGAGCTACCACCAACTCATGGAGATTGGACTTCTCTTTAATGTCTTCATGCAATGAATAGATCTCTGCGTCATTTTACTAGTTACCTTGATACCTACATATTCTGACTGGTTTGCTATTTTTAATCTTATAGCACTTTGTGTAATGTTTTGTAACTGAGTGCTAGGAACAATATATTATTTTAAAGGAAATATCCTTTGTGAGTCCATGCATTACTTTGCTGGCCTAGTATGTCACTGATAAAGTATAACTAGGGCCATTTGTACATTGGGAAATATAACATGAGGCTACTTTACCCTACTACACTCTAAACTGAAACATGCATGGCAATTCTTGTTTTTCAAGCTACCTCTAATGTTCTGTTTGAATACACACAACAATTTCTTTCTTTTGAGGCTTTTAATGTCTAACATTAAGATATTTAGTTACATAGTATGGAAGACTTCATTATGATGTTTCCAGTATCAGAGTTCAAATAATTTGAACCAAAAGGAAAAATTGCTTACCATAGTTTGTGTTTTGAGGGGTTAATTGCATATTTTTTGCAAGTACTGTTGGGTTTGTGTCTCGGGAGAATTTTCTGTTAGAAGTGGTAGTCTGTGGATGAAAGCTTATATTTCTGTGTCTATGCTTTCTAGTTGATAATATGTACCTATAGCCCGAGTGAAAAATAATATCATTTTATTTAACATAAACTAATTCCACAATAATTACTAAATTTTTTAATTTTCAGTTATTCAGTCAAGCATCTGTTTGTGCATTTAGAAATGGTATTACTCACCTTTTCCTCCCTGTGGCTATTACATTTTTCTGTCTAGTATCATAAAAATGAATGAGTGATATAATTCACTAGACTGTCCTGCAAATCAGTTCTACAGAACAAATCTTAACATTACTAGTCAACTGTGCCTTCCTGTAAAAAAATAGTAATAAAAACCATTACATGCAATACAGAAAAAAATATTTTGGATATTTCATTTGTTGTTCATGCATAATCTGTATTTTTTTATTCTTTAGGGCCATACATAATCAAAGGAGGATGTGGTAGCTTGTCTTTGTTAAATACATCTAATTATTTTTTTCATTTGAAAGTCAATCTGCTGTTAGAAGATACACAGCATGAAGCACAACAATTTATTATTTCATAGAAATGATATGTCCATCCTTTGCTATTGCTTTTGTTTTTGATGCTGCTCATGACACTGCCTCTAAAACCAGTGTAATTGACTTTTTTCTGTACATTTTTTTTACTATTCCTGTGTAGGAAATTGGAGAAAAAATAAATAATGTAGTGTGCTCTGCATTCCTGCAAATCAGCTGTATAAATTAGGACATGGCTCCTCTTTTGCATCTCTGCAGATAAAAAATACTTATAAGTTTATTTTAAAATCAGTGTTAGGAGATTTTACTATGCAGTAAAACAATTTAATATTTTGGCTAAAATAATGTCTTCATCCTATGGCTTTGCTTCTGGCTATCAAGACCAACTGTTTGTTGGCACATTTGAAAGTACTTATAAAATAATGCAATTTATTTTTTTCTCTCTACACAACTATTGATTACTTATTTAATTATTTTAGATTTTTTATTGAAATTGGGTTTATAGTTCTGTCCCACTCCTCCAATTGCCTGCTGTTGCTGCATCTTAGCTGTCCAGGGTGCTGAAGTACTGCGTATTGCATAATGATTGGTTCCCACTGGATGTAGGTGTTGCCTGCTGTTGCAACTCCCTACATCATTTCCACACACACACACACACACACACACACACACACTTCCTTGATGCATCGAGCTGTCCATGGTGCTGAAGCCAGAATTACTTTTGTGTTTTACTTAAAAGCTAAAAGTAAAAAAAAAAGAATACTTTTTAGTCACGTTCCTAAATGCACTGAGTTGCCCTGTGTGCTGAAGTACTCTATTACATAATGATTCCTTCACACTGCATATAGGTGTTGCCTGCATTGCTGACTTCCCACCTACATTCCTCGACCATTCAGTCAATAAACATTTAGGGTAATATTGCTTTATTACTATTAATAAATCTTGATTCTTCTACATAAATACAGAATTACTGTTGTATTTTACTTAAAAACTAAAAAGTAATAAAAATATACGTAAACAAATATATATTTTTAATAAAGAATGCATTTTATTAATTTGCTCTAAAAAGAAAAAAATAAGGAAGAATACTGAAAACTTTCCAAAAGAAACACAGACAAGCTGATCTATGAAAAACATTAGATGTTGGTTTTGCTGATTCTGGTAATGAGGTAGCAGAAGAAGTAGCAGGAATCAGCAAAACCAACCTCAAATGCTTTTCTGAAGTTAGCTTGCCTGTGTTTCTTTTGCAATGTTTTTAGTCTTCTTCCTTATTTTTT
>NC_056746.1:1467612288-1467634788 GCF_019279795.1 Protopterus annectens | reverse complement strand
AAAGCCTGCAGAGATGACTGAAAGTCTCCAACAAGTGTAATGAGCTTCTTAAAATAATATAATCCTGTCCTTTATTACAAATACTGTCATATGCATTTCAATATCCAAGGCTTATACATTATCTAGTTATGTAAGTATTCTCTGCATGGCAACAACAGAAAGGCTTTCAATGCTGGCAATTCTTTAACAGTATGCTTATTAAAGCTTACTTGCATCTTACAATCTCGGACAAGCTTACCTGATGGTCATTAAAGCATTGCTACTTAAACACAGAGCAACAGGCACTTTCCGAGTAATAATAAGTATAAATCAACAGTACAAAAATATGACAGAAACCAGACCATTCTGCAAAATCAAGGACAGATGAAAAGCCACTGTAGTACTTGTATCTACCTTGGATGGGGAGATACTCTGCACATTTACACTGCATAACTGCTCCTTGCCTTGCTTGGACACATCCAGAGTCACTACATTGGGGAGTGGGGTGCATCAAGTATGTCACAATTTGAAATGTCTCTGGCTGACTGTGATGGCCCTGACACATTTGTCATACCTCTCAACCTCAGAGCAAGAAATCTGGACAAAGCCATACATAGAAGTGGGACAAAGGCCCAAAAATAAGGACAATTTTTAAATATTGCTCTTATAAACTTGGAAAGATAATAGAACAGTAGGTCTTGTATTAGTATGAATTTTCTGAAGGGTATGAAATCTGAAACTCAAATGTCTGTCATTATTTTCTAACTTCAGTCTTTAATGATTTGTCACTAATTTTCCAAAAAAAAAAAACACAATTTTAGGAAAAATGGACCAAAAATGTGATGCAAAAATATAAAATAGCCACACAATACACCTGGGAGCCTGTCAAAGAAGGGATACTTTTTTAATATTAGTACTGCTAACTTGAGCAGCTGACAAAATAAAATAATCTACATGCATTTCTGAAATAAAAGTAATCTATAACTCTGATTATTACAGTTATTTCTTAATTGTAAACCATGTTTTCTTCCAAAATTGCTATTTTGCGGAGGGATTATTAGGGGAAGAGCAACATTTTGAGCCAAAATCAGGGACAGTTGAGATGTTTGGCTATGCCTAATTCTATAAAGCAATTTATTTGCATGTACCTCTCAACCTGTTAATGCAATAAATCTGGACAAGGCCAAATATATTTGGGGAACATATAAACAGTACTAAAAATTGCTCTTGTATAAACTGAGACAGTTCATAGGTGGGTACTAGGCTATCTGCCCGAAGGCATTTATAAGCCTAGCCAGAATGTGTTGGCTTTCACCTCCCCCTTAGATTAGTTCTCTGTGCCTCTGTCCAGCAGTGCCATTGAAGTGATCCCCGAGGTAAACTTTCTGTTTTCCATCCACTCGTCAAGGTTTCTTTTGAAGAGTGTAATGTAGTTTGGGATCTTATTCCAAAGCATGGGAAGTCTCTGGAACAGTAATCTATCCCTCCAGCACATTCTATTTATTGTTGTGGTAAGGTTTACATCCCTAGAGCTTGTGGCTCGAGGGGATAAGGTTTTCTTTAGGTGGAGCATGTCCATCAATTCTGGGTTGGACATTGCCTTGCATGTCAGGCAGAGATCACCTCTGAGTAGGTGGTATGCAATCGAGTACAACTGGAGTTTCTTCAGTCGAGCTGCATCTGTTTGAGGCCAGTGATCCTATTGGTGAGGTACTTCTGTGGTCTTTCCAGCTGTTGCAGGTGTCTTGTAAGGTACATCCCAAAGGAAGAGTTATACTCTAAGATGGGTCTGATGAGTGATGAGTAGAGGGGCACAATGACCTCTTTTGATCTGGATGCGAACCCTTTTGTGATTAGGTGAGCCACGTAGAAGGATTTTCTAACCACTTTGGCAATGTGATTATCAAAGGTGAGATTACTATATACTTGGGTCCCCAGATCCCTTATTACATCTTCCGTATTTAGGGGACTACCACCTATGTGGTAGTTTGTGGGTACTTGACTATGCACTTTTTGGCCTTTAGCTTGAGGCCATGATTTTGATGCCAGGAATCCATCTCAGTGAGACCCTTTTGGAGGATATCTGTGTCAGCTGGAGAGTCAATTATGGCCCCTAGTTTGCAGTTGTCTGCGAACTTCATCAGCCATAGTCCTCCTGTGCTTGCCTGTACCTCTGAGAAGTATATGCCAAACAGGAGGGGTCCTAGGACTGAGCCCTGGGGAACGCCACTTGTAACCAGTTTAGAGTCGGACCTAGCTCCTGCAACTCTCATCATGTGGGTTCTGTACGTGAGCCAGTTGGCAAACCATCTTGTGATGTAGGGGTTTATGCTCAGGCTGGTGTGCTTGTCTATAATACCAGAATGGGGAATGGTGTCGAAGGCCTTAGCGAGGTCTAGGTAGGCTGTGTGTACCACCTTTCCCTCGTCTATAGCCTTGGTAACTGTCTCAAAAAAGTCCACCAGGTTTAGGAGGCATGATCTGCCCTTAACAAAGCCAAACTGGGTAGGGTCCAGTGTTTGGAGGTTCCCAATGTGTCTGGTAATGAGTTCCATGATGATGCGATCCCTAGCCTTGCAGACCAAGCTAGTCAGGCTTATAGGGCGATAGTTCCTGGGGTCTGTTGTGGCTCCACCTTTGTGGAGTGGAATAACTGTTGCTATGCACCACTCTATGGGTATGTACCCTGTGGAGAGGCTGAGTCTGAACAGTGTGTTTAGGTGAGGGGTTAGTTCGTCTTTGAGCTTGTGTAGGATGCAGCCTGGGACACCATCTGGTCCCATTGATGCTGTGTTTTTGGCTTTGGAGAGGGCTGTTTTAACCTGAGTGTCTGTGATTTCAGGGACTCTACATTCTTCTGGTATGGTTATGGGTCCTTTTGGAGGTGAGAGAGGGGTGAAGTTTGTGCTGAACCTGTCTGTCAGGATGTTGGCGATATCGGTCGTTTCAGTGTATTTTATGTCATTCTGCACTAACTCCGAGCAGTTCTGAACATTGTCATTTAGATTCTTCACATAGCTAAAGAATGCCTTGTGGTTATCTTTGTAGTCCTTGTCAAATTTTCTTTCAAAGCTCACCTTGGATGATTTTATGAGAGATCATAGTTTCTTGCCGATACTGATCAGAGATGTCTTCCCTTCTTGGGATTTTACTCTTTTTTGTACTAGTTTCCTCCTTCTATTATATAGCTTGTTTATGGCAGGAGTTCACCAAACTGGTTTCCTTTTCTTGGAGGAGTGAGTCTTGGTTTTGCTTGGGATGGCATGATCCATGCATTCTTGTAGCTGCCCGTGGAATGCATTAGTAAAGCATTTTGCAGCTTGGACAGTGTTATCCTTCAGCATGGGGGCTTAAGTAATGTGAAGTTTGCTTTTGAAAAGTTTTTCACGGTGGCTTTCTTGAACTGAGGGTGGGGGTGGAATATGGATATCCAAAATGATTTGTTTATGGTCAGATCTAACCAGCGAGGGGTTGACCTCTGGTGTGGAACACCGGTCACCCATGTTGGTGATGACCAGGTCCAATATGTTGCCACCTCTGGTGGGAGTGTTGACTAGTTGAACCAGGGTGTTTGAGTTTATAAATTCTAGGAAAAGTTGGGCAAGGGAGTTAGTACTTGAGTAGTTCTCCCAGTTATAGTTTGGGTAATTGAAATCACCCAATATTAAGGTGTTTGGTAGGACCTTTATGTTTCCCAGTGTTTCCAGAAATGCAGAATGGTGGTCCTGGGACATGGTGGGTGATCTGTAGCAAGCTACAATTTAAATTGCAGTTTTGCCCATTGTTAGTTGCACATTGATGATCTCTGAAGCATCGTGCTGTGCCACTAACCTGGAGGTGTGGGTATCCTTGATGAATATGGATACTCCCCTGCCTTTTGTATTTTGGTTTGGGTTCTGTGGCTGAAATGTATGATATGAGTTGTAGCTTGGTAGTGCTGGGGTGCTCTCTGGAGCCTTAAACCAGGTTTCTGTTATTGCACATATATCGATTTTCTCCATACTGAGGAGTGCCTTGAGTGTGTGCATTTTGAGGTTTAGAATTCTGGCATTGAGTAGCATTACCCTCAGTTTTTTGTTACTTGTGCTAATTACGGCGGTGGGTTTGTCTTTTGAGCCTTGCCTAAAAAAGGCAGTATGGGGTGGCAAGTCCCTTGGCAAGTATTTGAAAGCCTAAGGGTGACAGGTGCAAGCTGTCTCTAGCAAAGCAGCGTGGCTTATCGAGCATGTCATCCCAGGCAGACAGACACTGGATCCCCTTTAAATGACACCACAAACTTAGCCAGTTGTTGAAATTGAGAATTTTTTCTTTATACCATGGTATCATTCTTAGTGAGGGCAGCATGCTACTCAGGGTCAGGGTCATGCTGGTCTGAGCTACGTGATCAGAGAGCTCTTCCATGTCTCTTTTCATGTAGTCTAGGAAGGTACGGCTCAGGTCATTCACACCAACATGGACAATGACAGAGTCATATTTGTACTTGTTTTGGAGTGACCTGAGTGTTTGTGTTATGTAGCGGATCCTGGCACCCGACAGGCAGCTAACAGTAACCTTCTCCTTATTCAGCCTAGTGAGTGGGACGTCAGTGTGTCTGTCTATAGAGTCACCTATTACTAGTATGTTGGGTATGTTATTTTGCCTTAAGGACTGTGATTGCATGGCACACTGATTATGTGAAGTATGTGTTTCATGGTTTGTGATGAGGTGTGGAGGTTGCTTGGGTGTCTGCTTTGGAGGTCTCTGTTGCTTTTGCAGATTTTTATTTAGAGCCTCTGAGTATGTTTGTTTGTTCTGCTGGTGCTGGTTTAATGGGTCTATGTAAGACTGGTGGTGTGATGCAAGTATTTCCCTTCTCCTCTTGACTGTCTGATCCAGTCTTGGGTTGAGAGAGCTTAGCCTCTAGTTTGGCTGTATAACTGCATCTCTCGCATGTATTAGTATTTGGTGGTAGGAGGAGGGGATTGCCTGTGTACATGAGGCAGTTGTAACATTGCCTCAAAATGCCCAGATTCACCAGTTGGACTGGAGAGTACACCTGAAACTGCCCTTTGGACATGCCTGGATAGATACAGTGAACTGTTTTACTGGATGGCTGGTAAGGTCGAATAGAGAGCCTTGTCCTACTCTACAGTACAGGAGGGTCTAGTGCTAGGGTTTATAAGTGCTCGCTATACATTTTGAGCAAGTGCTGGGTGAGAAATAAATGGCTTGAGTGCTTAAGTTGAAAGTTTGTCTAGTTCCAAGGGAAAAAAATTGAAGAAGAGATTTTGTGGAACCAGGAATAGTTTTACCCTAGCTAACCGGCGCTGCCAAGTGAGCAAAACCAGGCAAATATGGTATTTATAGCAGGGAAATGAAAGGGATAGAAATTAGCCCAAAATGGCCAATAAACTATTAATTTCTGTGCTGAAACCACTCCTCCAGGGGCAGATAGGCTGCTCAAAGCTCCCCTCTCTCACAGGTGAACAGAGAAACTTTCTTTTATCCAAGTAAAGTATGGGCAAACACAGAGATTTGTAACACAGCCCTGAATTCAGCACTAACTTGAAAACTGGACTATACTAGCTTAGAAAGGCGGGAAACAAGTATATATATATATATATATATATATATATATATATATATATATATATATATATATATATTCAGAAAATAAAACATATAAACTCAAAAAAACAGTTTAAAAGCACAGAAAAGGATACTTATTGTTATATATCGCAGATCAGAGTTGTAGTCAATGCCCCCAGTAATAAAGTAGGAAGAAACACAAATATAGTAAAAGCAGATGAATAAAGTACAATTTCTTTTATATATATATATATATATATATATATATATATATATATATATATATATATTTAGATATATATATATATATATATATATATATATATATATATATATAAAACAATAGAAAACGAACAAACTGATTTAAACAAGTTACCCAATTAACCAGAAAAAAGCTCAAACCTGAGCCCTGTTCCAGCAGCCTTCAATCAGACAAGTTAGAATAACAGGTCTTACTTTAGCATGCATTTTCCAGAAGGTTATGAAGTCTGAAACTCAGTGTCTGTCATTATTTAGTGACTTAATTCCTAAATGATTTGCCAGAAAACCACAAATTTTATGAGGAACAAACCAAAAATAAGAAGCAAAAATCATTAATTCTGTGAAAATCTGGACAGTTGGAAGGTATAGTTCAGCCGGGGCTGTCTTTGAGTTTTCTGCCCTTCCCCCTCACAAAATCATAGTAGAATGGAGCCTCCCCCCTGTAGCCATTCCAATGAACCATCACTTGGCTATTTCACCCCATTTACCATAAACACTAATGTGCATATTGCTTTACTTCTATTATGATTTGAACTTCATTTGAAAGTTTTATTTTGCATTTTACAGCACAAACACTAAGACATCTACTAAACAAAGCAATGCAGTCTCCCAATGAAAATAGACAGCATTAAAACCTCTCTGCCCTTGAAACTCACATTCATTTAAACAGCATTGAAACCCACATTCAAAGAAAATACATTTTGCCAGTGGTAGATAAAGATTAACTTTGGGCTGTTTTCAAATCATAGGCCACTTGCACATGAAATATACATGTGCTCTTTGATGCACCGTCCTGATTGTACTAAATTATATTCCTTGTACAATACAGTACAGTTGTTTGAGGGTGTTTTACATTGATTGTTTTGAACATTTTTACAGTAAACAATGAAATAAAACGCATGCACCAATAATGACAAAACTGCCAAATTCAGAACATTTTTCCAGTAAACAATGAAACAAAATGCATACACCAAAAATGACAAAACTGCCCAGTTCAGAACATTTCCATCATAAAAGTCTACTCAAACTTCTACAGTCCACCATTATCAGTAAATATGCACAATCTCTGAAGAATTAAAAGTCATCTAAATAATTCCACATTAAAGAAATCTGTAACTAATGAAGAGGTTGCTGCTAGCAAACAACTTTATATTTCATTGTTTCATCTACAAAAAGAGTGCATGTTGCCCTTGAGGAATACATTGTCTATGTTGCATTAAAAAAATGATAAGCTAATAATATTGCAATAGGGAATGGAAGGCAAACTGATAACAGGTTCATAGTTACTAGGTATCTTCGCTAAAAAGGACTGCAGCATCCACCCCCTTTACAACACAATACAGTATCAGCAATGCATCTACCTACTGTGGGAGTACAACCCACAGCCTTCTGCATCAAAACCAAGTAGATTACCTGTTGTGCTATTAACAATGGAAACAGACTCCACATAAGCAGCACTAAACTTTTGTTCCCCGGCAACTCTCAGCTTCTTGTAAAATCTACTTGACACTCAGCTGTATCTCTGAACTTTGCAGCATAGAAAATCTAGAAAAAGCCAAAATGTATTGGGGGGGGGGCAAAAGCCCAAAAACCAAGGACACATTTTAAACATTGCTTGTATAATGTTGAAAAGGTGCTAGAATTAAATGCTGGGCTACCACAATACATTTTATTGCCAAGTATTGAACCCAGGACCCTTTGCAAAAGGGTCAGAGCAACATACCGCTACACCAAATAACCTGTTTTATGAAAGAGAGGAATACTGAAACTTAAATGCCTACCATCTAGTGAATTCAGTTCTCACCATAGCTGTCAACCTCTTAGCACAAAACACCTGAACAAAGCCAATAATGGGGGAATACAGCCCCCAGACATATTCAGTGAATTCAGTTCTCACCATAGCTCTCAACCTGTTAGCAAAAAACATGTAGACAAGACAAAGCCAGTAATGGGGGAATACAGCCCCAGACATATTCAGTGAATTCAGTTCTCACCATAGCTCTCAACCTGTTAGCAAAAAACATGTAGACAAGACAAAGCCAGTAATGGGGGAATACAGCCCCCAGACATATTCAGTGAATTCAGTTCTCACCATAGCTCTCAACCTGTTAGCAAAAAACATGTAGACAAGACAAAGCCAGTAATGGGGGAATACAGCCCCCAAACATATTCAGTGAATAAAGTTCTCACCATAGCTCTCAACCTTAACAAAAAAAATCTGGACGAAGCCAATAATGGGGGAATACAGTCCCAAAAATAGGGATAAATTTCAAATATCCATCTTATAAACTTCGAAAATTGCTAGAATAAAAGGTTTCATGTTAGCATGTACTTTCTGAAGAATATGAAGTCTGAAATTCAAATGCTTGTCATTTTTATTTAACATTTGTTAACCAAGAAAGTCTGGCTTGGAACAAAAAACAATTTTCAGCAGAGGCCCAGGGAGAAATGCTCCATACACATGTCTTTGTAAGATGGGAGGACACCAGAGCAAACCCACACAAACGACATGCAGACTCCACACAGAAGGCACCCTAGCCAAGAATCAAACCAGAGGACCTACAGCTGTCAGATAACAATACTACCAGTGCATCACTGCACCACTGACTGTGTTAGGAAACAAAAATATAGAAACCATAGATTTTATGAGGAACAGAACAAATATGAGGCAAAAATCTGCAATACAAATAGTGGTGGGTAAGGAATTCAGGCTCTTGTCACTTGGGCCCAAGGTACAGAGTTCAATCCTTATTCTCTATCCACCACCATGTAGCAACTGGGGTATCACACAGTTAATGCAGAAAGTTCCTTGCAGCAGCTAATCCACATAGAAAGTCCCCCTTGCAGCAGCTTTCTGTGCTGTGATGCTCCTTCCTGTGAGAGCACCAGCCTGTGGACATTACAGTCCAATCCCCTTCCTGTCTAGGCAGTTGAAACTGCATAGACATCTGGGAAATTTGCAAATCTGGACTGCTGGTGAGACAGTCTGGATTCTGTGAGCATGCTCCAGACTGTTTCACCAGCAGTCTGGATAGTGGGAAATGCTGTGAGTGTGCATGTGGTATGGGACTTGTTTAATTTTATTTTTTTGTTATTTTCTTTTCATTTTTGTTTGTTATTTTATTTTTGTTTTATTTTTCATTTTTACAGCTGGGGCAGTCCAGTAGCACGAGCCACCCCTGGCATAGATTGGTTACAAGGTTGCTCATCTGGATTTCAGGTTGGGCTACCCTGTTTACTCTGTTACATGTTCATTCATATAAAGTTTCAAAACTGTGAGGAAGGTCTACTTTTGGTTATGATGACCTCTGTAGAATGTCTTCATCATCAGCTGCTTTTGTCTAGTCTTTTTCTGCCTTTAGGGAAGAAGTTATTTGTGAATTCAGGTTCAAGTTTTCTGCTGCTTTATTTTTTCTTTTTTCATTTCAAAATCAGCTTTGTTTTATCATTTCCTAATGCTCACATTATAGTGGTGTTCCTTTGTTTTGGCTTTTCCCAGTTAGGGGTTGCCACAGCGGAACTCCGGTCCATAATGATTGGCAGTAGATTTTTACAGTGCTGAAGTGTCAGCTCAATGCCCAACCTTCAACGAAGGCATGCCCATTCACACATGTCTTTTGAATGCTACTTGACCGCGGGGAGGATATGTAGACTACACACTGAAGGTGCTCCAGCCGAGAATTGAATGGGAGAACCTCTTGCTGTGAGGTGACAACGTTACCACTGCACCACCGTGGCTTGCCATTATTGTGGTGTTCATTTATTTGGCTATATTTTTCACTTTCTTAAAAACAGTGCAATTTCCACAACATCATCATATTATACACTTCTAGCATTTTCATTCAAAAATTTATTTTGAGTTACTTATTTTCAGTTACTGAGTTTTATTTTGCAGGTAGACTTTCCAAGGCTTTCCTTTTCTGTTGTAGAAGGTAAGAAAACCATAGTTGTATTTGTTTATTTTTTTTTAATCCCACATCCTGATAAGAACATACTTCAAACATTGGCAGTGAGTCTTTTAGACTATATTCCACTACTAAAATATATTAATTATTAAAAACAATTGAGACTGTCTGCATGCGCTCAGTTTTAATTATCTTCTCTTTTCTGCTGCTTCATGTTCTGTACTTTTTATTACATGATTACACCAAAGTCACTACTATCCTGTATTATAACAGCATTTTGATTAGTTTACTTTATAACATTTGGGCCAAGAATATCATTGCTGTTCTTTCATTTTGTAATCTCATTCAACTGTAGTGAATTTATTTCCTTCTGCAGATCTGGCACCCTCATATAATTACTATTTGGTGTACTTTTCGAGTTTTGAATTTGCTAAATTAGCAACTTTATGTCTTTCCATTCTTTTATTCCTTTAGATTTATTTGCCAGATCCCATACGTCGTAACTAGGTTAATTTAATTCATAACAGGAAAAACGCACAAAGGTTCCAAACTGGTAGTAGCACTCAACAGACTTTAATAATTACACAAACAAACATCTAAGATAAATGCTGACAAGCTCAAATTTACATTTTCGTCCCACAACGTCTTTAGATAACATTTCCTCTCCAAGCCACCACCTTTATACAATCAGCAATTAATAGGCCTGAATTAATGTATAAAGAAGGTTATCCATGCTAGGATGCATGATGCAGACTGTGCTTCCACTTCCACCAAGCGCTGTCCTTTTTTGTCTGACATCATGCTCTTTTTGTCCAGGATTTCTTCTCTTTTACATTGCAGTGCCTACATTTCTTTTATTATTTGCAGATCGGTGTTTACTGCAATAGTATCTTATTTCACTCAGTACGGAGTCCACTGACTGGAGTGCACTGTAACTTCTCTTTAAAGTCATGTGAACAGTTTATCACGAGCAATCAGCTGACTCAACGCATTGACCTATCTGCTCACGACAAACATCTTGTTGAGGTCTAAGAGAAACGCATGCAGTTTTCTCCGATTTCGTCAGTGGACTCTGTACTGAGTGAAATGAGATACTATTGCAGTAAACACTGATCTGCAATTAATAAAAGAAATGTAGGCACTGCAATGTAAAAAAAGAAGAAATCCTGGACAAAAGAGCATGATGTCAGACAAAAAAGGACAGCGCTTGGTGGAAGTGGAAGCACAGTCTGCATCATGCATCCTAGCATGGACAACCTTCTTTATACATTAATTCAGGCCTATTAATTGCTGATTGTATAAAGGTGGTGGCTTGGAGAGGAAATTTTATCTGAAGAAGTTGTGGGACGAAAACGTAAATTTGAGCTTGTCAGCGTTTATCTTGGATGTTTGTTTGTGCAATTATTAAAGTCTGTTGGGTGCTACTACCAGTTTAGAACCTTTGTGCTTTTATCCTGTTATTGGTTTACTGCAAGCACTTTCCGCTTTTTGACTTTAATTTAATTCATCGTTATATCTTTCTATTTCATTGCACAGTCCATCAAAATTCATCCTTGATCAGAGCCAACTGTTTATTTTTATTTATACTTTCGAACATCTTTTAGTACACATGCTCGATCAAAATGTTATGGTTTTGCTTTAGGTAAGTGTTTTTGTTAGCCACTTCTGTGCAAACAGAAGTTTGATTGCAGTTCTTATTTTTATTCTGTCTCTTTGAGTTGGGCTTTATGCAACTCCCTTTCAGCTTGCAATTTCTGGTACTTTTTTAGACAGCATCATCCACAGTTTGGATTTCTTGCCATGTCTCTTCTTTATCACTCTGTAAACATATAACTTCAGTTTGGATTTGTCTGTGACTCCTGTCTTGTTTTCAAGTTCACACAGCAGCTCACTTTGCTTTTTTCCAAGTTTAAGGACTGTCTTTTTCAAATCTACGATCATA
This sequence comes from Protopterus annectens, assembly GCF_019279795.1. Classification (NCBI taxonomy): domain Eukaryota; kingdom Metazoa; phylum Chordata; order Ceratodontiformes; family Protopteridae; genus Protopterus; species Protopterus annectens. Next base: position 1,467,623,133 of record NC_056746.1, on the reverse strand, counting down.
GTCTCTCTTTTTGCGTTGTCTTAGTCAGGCCTAGCTGGAGTTGCTCATAGGTTTTCTGTAACATTTTCTTACTTTCAATATATTTAATTACTTTTTCATTTTCTGTCTTCAGATAATTTACATTCTCATTCAACACACATCCACTGGCTCATTTATATGTTTGGTATCTTGCTTAGAGCTATCACATTTATTTCTCTGGTTTCCAGCTCCTACTTGATCTAAAAGTTAAGACAGTCATTTGGAACATCAGCAATACTATATCACCTTGACATCTCTATTACTTGTAAGTGTCAGCTGTCAGCTAACAATATTTGATTTATTTCTTAATTCTGTTCCAATTTTACTGTTGGCTCTATTTGATTAAGCATACAGCTACTCACTGCTTTTGTAGCTTTACATCCGTAGTCAAAGTCATGGTCTTTTCTTTCAGAGTTCTGAAACCCTTAGACAGTGTCCTATTTACTAGCTAAGCATGCTAGTTGCCTAATGCCTAGTCACTGTACAGCTATATTTCCTGACAAGGTCTTAATTTTCTTTACCAACAAGTTATCTCATTTTAATAACATTCTCCACTTTTTGAAGCAGATTCTGTTCTTCAGTATCACCTACTAGATGATTTCCTTGAATACTTGTTTTTGGCAACAATCCACACTTTCTTTTCAGCCATTGTACCTCATATAAACTTCTATTTCATACAAGTTGTTACAAGATTTATGGTAAAGAAATTTTGTAGCAAACGCAGGCTTTTAATGTTGCAAGTCACTAACTCTAACAAAAGTAATCCCTTTCACAACTCCTAGCAGTGAAAGTGGCTATTTTTTGTTAGAGTTAGAGACTTGCTACATAAAAGATTGTGTTTGCTATAAATTCCCACATGGGCAACAGACTTGTCCCTTTCTTTTATAGGTGCAGCGGTTCCTTAATTTAAACAGCATAACACTTAGGAAAAAATTATGTGATGATTTTATAGAAATTGCTTCACCAAGGAGGAGCAGTTTCAGACAGCACTACATATGTTTTTGTATGGAGTAAAGTTCCACCACTTATAAGGTACATTTTTTTCATTTACTGCAAATCCATTTTTTTGTCCCAGAACATGTTTCTTATCAGTGGACCACACTTTTCCTTCCACACAATTCTTGTATATGCATGGGATAATAGAAATGGTACAGAAATGGCTATGATGTTTGATACTTTAGCCATAAAATACAACTCCTGGTTTATTAGGATATAGCACCTCAAGTACGTTGTTAAGTTTCCATAACCCAGTACTGTTTAAGTCTTGATTTACAATGAACTGTGCTGTCATCATTTTTCAATGAACATATTTTAGAAGTGTCTAAATTAGTCTCTCATACATCTAGTTCATAAAATTAGTGTTGCAGGAAAATTCCCAGTTGACTTTTTGCCAGTATGCAAAAGCAATTTCCAAACGCATCCCTTTCACTATCTCAGTAAATGCATTACTCAAAGCTTTAAAGCAACAATTCAGTAATTTCATAAATAAACTTCTTTGTTAGACACATTTACTGTTCTGTCTCATAGTACCTTTGTTTTCCTGGCAACGCTTAGCACTTTTTACGACAGAAGATTACTCAGTACTGCTTAACAGTTGAGATTAGGCAGTTAGAAAATATGATCTATTCTACACAATTTCATAAATTTAAACATGCACTTGATAAAATGTACACCACCATTTCCATTCAAGAAGATGCATCAGAACCACAAAAATGAAAGCTGGAGTGAGATACTGGTGACACTTAAAAAGGAGCATATAAGCATCGTGCAAATGAGAGGCAGTACCTTAGTTAGTGCAATATGTCACCACTTGTAGAATAAGCAAGAATGGAATGACATCATACATCTGATGCAGCAAGGTATGCAGCTGAAATGGAGAAAATGTTTGGACATCCCTCAGTTTCCAGTTTAGCAACAAGCTTCTACTTCATAGTGGAGTGCACCTTCAGTGGTCCGGTATGAAGAGCACATACACTTTGAAATGAGGATTTCCCAATCTTTCAATGGGCATTACTGCTACCCCCTTCACAACACAGAGGTGGTTAAGGAAACCAAAGAGGAAAAGGCAAAATAAATGGAAGGGTGTCTGATGGCATGGAACAAGTCAATGCAGAACAGGTAAATAAAAAAGTGCATAAAATGCCCTCCAATAAATTGATGAGTAGTTATTCAGTTAGTGGTGCTAAATTAAAATACTTACTTTTTTATTCCAGTACACAGTGGGGATGTTGTTTACAACACAGTTACATTTAAAGCTGCAATTTGCAGACAATAGATTCATAGGCCCATATGTTTGGACTAGACTATCAAGTATAAGGTTCTTTAGAAAGCAATCCAACCCAGTTTTGCCCTCGAGGATACTGGACACTATATGGTGGGTGTGTTAGTAATAAGGTAGCTAAGGGTATAAAGATGTTTGTGTGTGTGTGTGTGTGTGTGTGTGTGTGTGTGTGTGTGTGTGTGTGTGTGTGTGTGTGTGTGTGTAGGAGAGATAGTTTGGGATTAGTTAACTTACTATTGGCCTCTGTCCATCAGAGACATGGGGGTCAGACCAGGGGTCAGTTTGCGATTTCCATACAATGATCAAGGTTTCACTTGAGAAGGGTCAGGGATGATACATGTGTATGGGCAGCCTGTTCTGTGGCACAGTGATCCTCTGAGACACATATCAGTCTCTCCAGCATATTTATTTATGTCACAGGGAAACCTCAGGTCCTTGGATCTCATGTTCCTACTGTTGGTTTCTTTTTTTAGATGTGCAAGAGCTCCATCAGAGATGGGTCTGAGGATGCCTTATATGCCAGGCAAAGATCATTTCTCAGTAACCTGTAGGAGACTGAATAAAGAGACAATTTCGTAAGGTGATCTGTGTAGGACAAATAATTATTACCCTGGATTCTTGTGAAAAACCTTTGATGGCATTTCAAATGTTACAATTTGATAATGGATACGGGCTGAGTAGAATGGTACTACAACATCCTTGGACATGAATGCCATATCCTTTCTTATGAGGTAGGTGGCATAGAATTATTTTCTTTCCATCTTGGTTTCATGTTGGTTGAAGACCAAATTACTATCAACATATGTTCTCAAATTTCTAACTACTAGGTCAACTCTTAGGGGTGTTTTATCAATAGAGTAATTAGCTTAAGTGGACAACTTCCCAAAGGGCACTGCCATGCATTTTTTGCTTTGAGTTGTAATCCATAGCACCAAGCATTTGTTTGTGTCAGACCCTCTTGTTAGATGTTTGTGTTATGGGGTGGGATCTTTATGGGCGCCCTATTACAGTCATGTGTGAACTTGGTGAGCAGAGCCCTTTGATATTAAACTTGATTTCTGAGATGTAGATGCCAAACAGTTGTGGGTTCAACATAGAGCCCTAGAGACACTCTACTGGTATCAGGTCTTCTGGTGCAGGTGGTCTCACCATTCTTGACTGTTTAGGTCCTATTTGTGAGCCAGCTAGCAATCTGATCAGTTCTTTAGGGATTTATGCCTAGTTCTGGGAGTTTGTCAACAGTACATGAGCGGGGTACTGTACTGACTGTTTAGGTCCTATTTGAGAGCTGGCTATCAATCCGATCAGTTTTTTAGGGTTTTATGCCTAGTTCTGGGAGTTTGTCAACAGTACTTGAGTTGGGTACTGTACTGACTGTTTAGGTCCTATTTGTGAGCTGGCTATCAATCCGATCAGTTCTTTAGGGATTTATGCCTAGTTCTGGGAGTTTGTCAACAGTACTTGAGTTGGGTACTGTACTGACTGTTTAGGTCCTATTTGTGAGCTGGCTATCAATCCGATCAGTTCTTTAGGGATTTATGCCTAGTTCTGGGAGTTTGTCAATAGTACTTTAGTGGGGTACTGTACTGAATGTCTAGATCAGGTTGTCTTAGGCAGTGTGCACCTTTTGTGCCTCATCCATAGCCTTGGTGACCCTTTCAAAGAAGTCTATCAGGTTGAGTAGGTAAGACCTTCCCTTGACAAAGCCAAACTGGAACGGGTCCACTGTGTGTGTATGTTGCCATTGTCCTTGTTGATCATTTCAATGATAATTCTTTCCATGGCTTTGCACATTAGACTTGTCAGACTGCTGAGTCAGTAGTACCTGGGGTCAGTTGATGGTCCACCCTGGGGTCAGTTGATGGTCCACCCTTGTGGAAAGGAATTATAGTTGCAGCCCTCCATTCACTTGGTATGTAAATGTTTTGAGGCTGTAGGTGAATAGTACCTCTAGTAGTCCTGCTAGGTGATGTTTGAGGCCATTTAGGAAGCAACCATGGATATTGTTGGAGCCCACTGAAGCAGTGTTTTTGGTCTTATTGAGTGCAGCCAGAACTTGCTCCCTGTTGATAGTTGGAGGGATATACTAGAAGGGATTTCACATGGGGTAGTCAAGTGGGGAGTGGGAGGGGTGAAATTAGAGAACAGTTTATCAGCTGGAAGATTTGCAACATCACCCTCATCTGTGAAGGTTGTGCAATTTGCCATCAGCTTGTGCACTTCTATGTGTTAACTCTAAGGTACCTGACATAACCGAAGAACGCTTTGTGATTGCTCTTAGCCTGAGAAATTATCCTGACCTTATAACTGGCCTTGTTGGGCCATTTTATCCCTCTTAGTTTCTTGCTTACTTGAATCAGAGGGCTCTTCTCTCTGTGAGAGTTGTTGTTTCTGATTTTGGCCTTACTGTGAATTAACATAATTTACATAAACCTTGTATCTTTATACCCTTCAGTTATCCTATAATAACTACATTTCAGTAAACATTTGAAATTATCTTTACAGTTTATATGTAACAAAATAATGTGCAGTATGTCATAATTCAACTTCAAATGAGAAAAAAATGTTCTTTTGGATTTACAGAATAATATAAATATAATGAAAAGTGCAGATAAGGGTGGAGCTATAACTGTCCTTTACAGAAGGTGTATAAAAGGAGTCATTTGTTTAACTGAGAAGAGAAATTCTTAATTCCATGTGTTAGTATCAAGAAGATATTTTTGACATGATATTACTTGACTATATAACTGATAAAATGTTGACTTATTTTTATGGTTTCTATCTCAAGAATGCCTACATATTGTGTTCTACCTAAGATTCATAAAGGTCCATTGAAGTCCACTCATGAGACGTTTTGTATCATCTTGGGGATAGATGACCAAAACTATATCCTTGTATTTAGAACTGAGTTAAATAATTCATTACTCTATATCACCAGTTGCAGTACAGATAGCAATGATTTTCTGAAGCAGTTATATGGCTGGTAGGCAGATAATAAGATGCAGGATTTTAATTTTGCAACACTTAATGTCGATTTAGTATTAAGTACTATTATGTAGTTGTGATATTGAACCTCATAGGCATCATCTTTGTACATACTCCACATAGAGTACAAACCAGTTAAGTGGTATATGTGAGCTGATGTTATTATTGCTGCAAATCACTGATCTTACTGGCCTGCATCAGGCTATGGGATCTCCAATCACTCTTATGACTTAGAAACAATAACAGGAGTGACAATGTGCACATCAGCTGCAAACACCCAGTGATATGTCTAATCTGTCTTCTGTTTTTGTTGTTAGACATCTTCATTATCAACATGAAGACTTCTCATTCATATCAGATTTGAGCACAGAAATCATGACACAACATACTTTTGATTCACCTATTTTATTGCATTCCCTAGTTTGCACTGGATCACCAAACTCCTCCCTTTCATTACTATAATTAAACAGTCTCTCGTGGCATTGCTATACTGTCATTGCATATTGTGGAGATGGTGCATATAGATTATAGTATTTATTTTCATGCACATTTAAATTTAATACTGCATTTGACTTGGCAGCAGTATTGAGAAGAACGTCAAACCAGCAGGCTTTATAAATGTGCTGGAGGGTACTCACAATGCATACTTCCTCTGCAAGCACAGCATGGTCCTGTCAGGTGCAAACATTTATGCATGTCTTAATTCAACACTATGCAGTAATGACAGTAAACACTCTCTGTCCTTTCCCATCCCATTGATTTTAAATACTCAGAGGCATCATTTTCATTCGTCTAGCCATCTTTTAATATGTATTCACACACTGTGAAACAAGAGTCGTGTACTCTTGCTTCTTTCTATAAATAAATGGCAAATTTTTGCTGGATTCCTGTGTGACACTACTTAGAAATATGCAGAAATCTGCAAAAAAAAAAAAAATAATAATATAAATACCTTTTTGTTTGTTTTATTTTGGGATAGGGATATATATTTAAATCATATCTCATACTCTGCTTCTAAATGATATGACAGTACCAGATGTGTCCTAATTAATTTTAAATGAATCTACATCTGATTTTGAAGGTACAATAAGCCATACTAATGTGATTTTCTCTGCTAGTCCTCTGCCCTTATAGCACTTTTGGTTGATCTTATTTGTCCTCCTTCATTGTTTCATCCTTTCCATTACTGAACAACAACTGCATTTTATTCACATCAAGCTTTCTTTTATCAGCTCTTTAATTAAGTGTATTTATTTACTCCTGTTCCTTTCCTTTATTCAATACAAGCTGTGAGCCAAATTTCAGCATTTATGAGCCTTTTCATTGTGTTGGGAGTTCCTGTGTTTGATTTATTTAATTTTCTGGTTTGTTAAACAGCAGGGAAGATGCTTTCAGCCCAAAGGTTTTCTTTGGCAAACAATAGTAAAATAAGTGAAACACCTTTGCAAGCAAGTGAAATGGTCACCAAACACATTGCCCTGCTGAGAGTTACCACAGAATGAAAGCCATGATAACGTCTTGCATTTAAAAAAGAATGTCTGATCAGGAGGCTACCATATTGGAACAACTCTATGACGTCATTGTTAAGGTGGTCTCAAGTAGTAACCCAGTCACAAAGTTATCCGACAAGATAAATGCCTGCTTTGTAATGCTGCACTCTTATACCAGCAGGTGAATTCAAGAAGCCGATGTAATAACACTCATCTTAGTGATGAGTGGGCATTTTCCTTCCCATTATGAAATGAGGAACATTTCCTGCCCCCATGCCTATCTGTTAACATCTGCTGAAGGATGGAAATGATCTCCTTTCTTCTTCAGACTCGTCCCAGATTAATTTCTTTTCCCTACATTTTGGATCCCATTTTTAGATGTTCTTAGCAAGACTACTGAATGCACATTGTAAAGTCACAGAACTACATTCTCTGTAAATCAGTGTTCCCATTTGGGGGATACAATAGCAGTACCAAAGCAGAAGAAGAGTTGAACATGGTAGTAAGGATGCCAGTGGCCATGCACTTTACTAAGTAGAATCACCTGGAGGCTAGCTTGGGTTCATAATCTGCTGTCATCTTTTTGCCCTTTTTCCTGACGTCATTTTGCTTCCATTTTCTTCAGGGTCTTATCTAACAACCCAAGACAGTGGAAAATATTACCAAACAAGACCAATAACCAAAGAAAATATAATGTTAGAATCAGGGAGTCAACAGACAAATGTTGCCAAGCAATAGAATTATATTAAATACTTTCATCCTATTATTAGGACTACATTGGAATAAAATAATAATGATTATTATATTATTCTGTTGAAGTCCTACTAATAGGATAAACACACTTAACAAAATATTATTGCTTGACAACATTTGACTGGTGACTGCCTGAGGCTAACATTATCTTTTCATTGGTTATTAGGCAATTATCTATTCAATCACATTGTTATACATAATTCTGTAAACTGTTTCCCCTCACAACATCCTAATAAGTGTGACTGATTGCAATACTGGACTGCATCTGCACATGCTTTCACAGCTCACAGCTACAGCACACATCTCTGCCTTCATGTTGCAGCTTATAGGCTGTGCTGGACTGAGGGTTGCTCTCCACTCGGCTCCTTCCACTCTGGGGTTGGCAGTCTGTTGCCAGCCGCTCACTCCCACCCTCTCCCTCCAGCTTGTCAAACTGCTAAATCATTAATTGACCCATAGCTATGCAAGTCACCATCGGGCATCATCTCTCTGTACCAGACTACATCAAATAATGCATTCTTACAGTAATCTATTTTAAAATAATGAACGAGAATAAAAAAAAAAGAATGAAAGTAGGTGGGAAAATGGCATATAATAAAATGCAACAAAATGCTATGACAAAGTAATGATTTTAAGGTAAAGGGCAGCCTGGAAAGAATTTCCTATTTCTGTGACTGGGCTCTTTCATGATGTCGTAAGAAATCAATATTAACATCAGTTGACATGCATTGTCTCTAACTTCTCAGCACAGGATTAAAAGTACATCCATTTTCAGCAGTAGCTTTCTTTTAAATTGCAAGAAATAGCTTTGGATCTCTGGCATGCCAGTTGAAAACCTGAACTGAAGTTTCATGTACTAGTAGTAATGTCCTCAGGGCCTTGAAGAGAAAATCTGTCATTGGCATGAGCCTTTAATTAGATAAAATGACCCAACAGTTTTCAATTAGGAAGTCTTTTTATTAATTTAAATTTAATGTACTTTACCAAAGTAGCAGAGTTTTACGTAGCCATCTGCTCAGACTTTTATTAGTAACACAAAACAAGTTCTACGGTAATTTTTCATTTGCATGTCTAAGGAGTGCAGTTATCACTGCATCTTGAATGAAAATAACGTGACAGTTGTATTGGTGCCTAGATCTCATTAATAGCTATCATGACAGGATTTTCAGGGACGTGAAAGCAGGAATCTTTCTTTCTTTAGTACTGTATGCATAATTAGACATCTCCCATGAGAAGTTGATGGATTGTCCCCAAAACACTGCCAAGGACAAGGAATGTGGTTTGCATGTAGACAGCAATATGGAATATTGTGAAATTCTGTACTAATGCTTACAGTTCTCACCTTTTCATCCCTAGGCGCCGGAAACTGTTAAATACTGGGGGGGGGGGGGGTGGAAAATGAGAGGGGCATTTAGTGATCTAAAAAGGGCAATTTTTTAATAATGATTTACTACCACAATTTAGGTTCACTTGGAGGATATTTTAAGCTTAGCCACCTCCCTTTTGGTGCTTGAATCATCATTTTTGATTGGTCTTACCTATCCCATGGCTGATAATTGTATATTATCCCTAGTGAGAATAACTGTGATCATTCCATAGATAATTTGAGGGGAACCCTTGTAAGGGATGCAGCATTTAGGAACTGCCTCTATGCATTAGTGTCATGAGGGGCAATCCTGGAGTACATTTTCTGTTACCCATCCTTAAATCCAAGTTGCATTTGAATATGGATGGATGAGCTTTATTTTATTTGTATGGATAGTCTGTTCTGGAACACTGGTAGCCTCTATGATATATATCCATCTCTCCACAACATTCGGTTTAAATACCTGGACTGAGTATTTATAATGCCATTTGACTTGCTGGTGTTCAGTATGTCCATCTGTATTAGGTTGGAGGATGCCTTGTATGCCTGACATGTCACCTCTAAGCACTCTGTAGGATATTGAGTATAGTAATAAATCTTTGAGGTAGTCCATGCAAGACCTATTGTTTAGGACTTGCATCCTTTTAGTAAGGTATCTCTGAAAGTATTCTAATTGTTGCATGGGGCTGGAGAGATACATGCCAAAGTGGGCAATATACAAAATGACTGACCTAATGAGAGCTTTGTAAAGGGGGACAACAACATCTCTAGATCTAGTCACAATCAATTTGTTTATAAGCTGTGCAATATAGAAAGGCTTTCTTATGACTCTGAACACATGCTGGTCAAAAGTTAGGTCACTGTGCACACAAGTTCCCAAATGCCAAACAATTGGGTCAGTTCTTAGAAGGCATTGTCATGATTTTGACACTAGTTATTATTTGGGACAAACCTTCCTGCATGATGGTTACGTCATTTGGGGATTCAATAACTGCTCCTATCTTGCAGTCATCCCAAACTTAGCTGGCCAAAGCCCTTTGGTATTTCCTTTCACTTTTGAAATGTATGTGCCAACCAGAAAAAGTCTCAGCACCGAACCCTGGGGGACTCCATTGGTGACTGGTCCCTTCCCCTATTTTGATCTCCTGCATCCTGTGAGCAAGTTTGCAATCCAGCTAATGATGCAAGTGTTTGCTCCTACATTATTCATCTTTTGTACTACACCTGAGTAGGGGATTGTGTCAAAAGGCTTGGCCAGGTCAAGGTAATGTGGTGTGAACTGTTTTTCCTTCATCCATTGCTTTGGTAACAAGATTAAAGCTTACAATTTGGCCATGATTTTGAGCTTTTCACACTTTCCTCTGGGCTGTTTTCAAACACATTTTGAGGGCCATGCATACATGTATGCATTCTTTAATTCACCTTCCTGATTGTAGTAAATTATATTCCTTGGATAATACAGCACCAGTTGTTAGAATGTGTTTTAAATTTGTAGTTTTGAACAGTCTTCTAGTAAGCAATGAAACAAAATGCATGAACCCATAATAACAAAACTATGCATTTCAGAAAATTTCCACCATAAAAGGCCACTCAAACTTCTGTTATTACAATTGACCAATATCAGTAAATATGCAAAATCTCTGCAGAAGTAAGTCATCTTAATAATCCTACATTAAAGAGATCTGTAACTAATGAAGAGTTTGCTGCTAGGAAACACCTTTACATTTCATTGTTTCATCTACAAATAAAGTGGCTGTTGCCCTTGAAGAGTAATTTGCCGATGTTACATTAACAAATGATAAGCTAGTGATATTGCAATAGGGAATGGATGGCAAACTGATAACAAGTTCAGAATTACTAGGTAATTTCTCCAAAGGAGGACATTCACAGGACTGCAGCATCCACTTTCTTCAAAGTACAACAGTACAGTATCAGTGATCCATCTAAATATT